>NC_092246.1:3367500-3597500 GCF_036320965.1 Panulirus ornatus
GCATTTTATTAAGTCCTGTGTGTGTGTATGTATGTATGTGTGTATGTATGTGTGTGTGTGGTGTGTGTGTTGAAGAGATCATGTCAGGTAAGTCTGGTAAATGCGTCGCCTTGCAGAAGTTGGGCTGTGATGAATGTTCGGCTATTTACTACTTCTGAACACCCAATTCCAAGTGAATCTTAGGTCACTCTCGAAAGGTTACCCTCGAGAAGTAATCCTCCAAAGGTCACGCTTGAGCTCTTGGCATTTAAGTGATCGTTTGACCTCTCATGTACAGGTGGACGCTTGACCTTATGTGATCGTTTGACCTCTCATGTACACGTGAACGCTTGACCTTATGTGAATGTTTCATATCTGGTTATTACATGGCCTTTTCTCGAACGTTTGGCTTATCAAACGTTTTACCTCATGGTCAATTAGCCAAACCATGAACTCTTGCCCTGTCATGTACCCCTGGCCTGTAATGAACGCTTGGCTTCCTTAGAACTCGTGAACGTTTGGTCTCTCATTAGAACTTAGCCTTTAGGGAACACTGAGTACCAAGTGAACGCATTTCCTTTATCAACAATCATTCGTCTTGGTTCGAGATCGATAGAACTCCTTAGTCAGCAGAGGCTGGCATCGAGTAAACGCTTGATGGCAGGTGAACGCGTGGTGACATGGGAAGTGCTTGGTGTCGAGTGAACGCTTGGCGTCTGGCGAACGCGCGGCCCTTCACCCTGATGGTGATGAAGAGAGATGTGAACACCTGGAGACGTGTGTGTGTGAACCCTTGCCACCATGTGGTACGCCTGCCCTTGGTGTGTTGCTTCATTGTGCTTGTGTCAAAGTTCTACTCATTTGAACTACTTATTTAAACTGAAAAATAAAAAGATGTATTACCGGACGCATGGGGGAGGAGGTACGCTAGTAGAAAGAACTTATACATTCAGCGAGGAAGAGGGTAGTACATTTACTCCCGCCGTTTTCTACGAGGTCTCCCTCAAGGAATTACAGGAGCGGGTGTGCTCTGATAACGTAGTATCATCCTTCATTACGTCACCGGGTTACGACGTCCTGAAAAGAAATCGAATGACGAATTGTTCGTGTTCTCAGTGGGTAGGTGGCTGCTAGAAATGGGGACTTTGAGGTAATGGTGAGGGGGGGATGGGATGAGGTTGGGTGGAAGTTGGTGGAGGTTGCTGAGGGGGGGGTTGGGTTGGGGATGTCAACCGGCTCTGTCACGCTGGCGGAGATGGAGATAATAAAAGATACAACAGCTGCCTGCTGATGTTGTAGCAGAAATTGGCGATAAAATGTCCAAGTTCAGTCGTCCAAAAGTGGTACTTCATATCACATATACAGACATGGGGAAAAAAATGTATATATGTTGATGTGAATAAGGATATCTGTTTCGCCTGTTAGAAATATATCAAAAGAGATCCAGACTAAATACGGAAAAGTAGAGTTGCGAGTCGAGAATACCGGAGGTGTGTGTGTCTCGGACTCCCGAAGACAACAAGGAGTTTACCAGGTGTTGATAAACTGTGTCAGCAGGAGGAGGAGGAGGAGGAAGGGCAGTGTCGTGCTGACCTTGGCCAATATAATCACCCTGGGTCAGTGGACTCGAGGAGCAGCAGCTGCCACTGACCTCCTGCCTCAGTGGCCCAGTTATCCAGCAGGTGTTCGGCTACTGAACATAAGAAGGGTTAGGACGCCAGCATTCGAACTAGGCTACGCTACGCTAGATTAGGCTAGGCTAGGCTATTGTAACCTAACCTAGCCTAGTCAACCTCGATTAGCCCAAGTTAGCTAGTCTTCGGCAGACTGCTTCCTAACGGGAACTACAAGTAGTTTATGTTCGTTGTTGTGAACATTAACACTGCTATAATTTGCATTTATAATGTGCCAAGTTGCAGTGCTCATTGATCTTTATTATAACTAGATCCCTTTATGACTTGAAGCTAAACTGTTTGTTTTTTTTAAGTGTCTCTTTTTGTGGGTATAACTACTTACCTTTATAACCTGCACGTAAAAGCTAATTAGTATTTATTACTGTGTAAAAGTAGTTACCGCAAAAACGTAACGCTTTTAAAAGGAAGCAGTTACAGTTGTCCTGTACTTTTATTACGAGTGGTTACAGGTAATGTCCCGTTCTTCTGATACAAATGTGTAACTACGTGTTATACTCGCGTTGATTAACTGGAGAAGTTATGATAGATATAGTGAGTTGATTTTCGCGACAGTTTTGGTCAGATTATTATAGTGTGGCCTTGTATCAAAATCGCGCTGAGTTAGACATCCGAAAAGACACGCGAAAAAGAAAAATGATGACTTTTCTGTTTCTTGGTTCTTAAAAGTAACAGGTTACTGTTACTTGCTACATGTGTCCGTTACTTCTGTCGTTACTGGGGAAAGTAGCGTTGCCAGCCGTTGCTTGCAGAGTGAGCGCGCTCTACACACACACACAATCAGGCGCCTGCCAAGAAATTCCGACGGTGTTGCATGACGACTTATTGCCTTTCATCTGCGTTCCCTCCCTCACCCCAACTCCCCAAGCCCGTCCTCTGTCCCTCCTCCTCCTCCTCATACCCCCGACTCCCCCTCCTCTCTGCATACTTGCATGCGGGGTAGAGGGAGGAGGGTTTGGGGGTTACTCCTCTACTGCAGCGGTGGCCTGATGGATAGAATATCACCCGCCGTATCTCAAGGTGTCACTTGCAAGGGAGATATCCGTCCATCAGGCTCCACATACGGTAGGGTGACAACGACGAGAGGAAAGGCGGCCTGGCTCACACCACTCTCTCTCTCTCTCTCTCTCTCTCTCTCTCTCTCTCTCTCTCTAGGCCAGACCACCTGGAATGAACCTTGGGGTCGCTATGACCTGTGTGTCTATAATCTACGTAACTCTCTCTCTCTCTCTCTCTCTCTCTCTCTCTCTCTCTCTCTCTCTCTCTCTCTCTCTCTCTCTCTCTCTCTCTCTCTCGGGCGCCTCTGGCCCCAGCTTCTTATCATTACCTGCGAGATTGGTACATCGCTTTTATCAGTATTAACGTCGCGTTGCAGTCCAGAGTCGGGGCTGTGTATGCAGAGAGACGTGTGTGTGTGTGTGTGTGTGTGTGTGTGTACTTGCTCGTTATAACAATTAGAAGTGAATACGCTCCGTCAATTAACAGAAATGCGTACGCTATATAAATGAATAGAAATACGTCCATAAACATGCGGAGGGAAATGCATACGCTGCATGTAAACAAAGAAATGCATACGCTGTGAATGTAAACAATGAATTATATGCACACGCACATTATAAACAAACAGATATGAATACGCTTTGTGTGTGTGTGTGTGTGTGTGTGTAAGCAAACAGAAACACATGCACTACCACATCCGTGTGGATAAAAAAAAGTTAGTGTCCCAGAGGATCAGACAGAATACTTGAAAGCTGACAAGCACATGTGTATATAATCAAACCTAATTTCCCAGACGATGGCATCGCTACAATGTCTAGCATTGTGCATCTGTCCGCCTCACACAACTGGCTGTTTTAATCCCTCCCAGGCATGATCAAGCGGGATCAGGATATTCTCTCTCTCTCTCTCTCTCTCTCTCTCTCTCTCTCTCTCTCTCTCTCTCTCTCTCACACACACACACATCTGATCCTCTATATGTTAAACTGTTATCTCTCGTATTGTGTGTGTATTCAAAATATGTTCTGGGTTGTGTTAGTGATGGATGGGGTTGAGTGCAAGACGATTGTATCAGGTGTACAGTCATGTGTAAAGAGCTAATGACCCTGGAATGTCTGGAAGTCAGTGAAAGGAAGATTTATTTGCGAGGAGCAGCAACAGTGCTCACCATGTAGCAGTACGGCGTAGCGACAGAGCAACGAGAGAGAGAGAGAGAGAGAGAGAGAGAGAGAGAGAGAGAGAGAGAGAGAGAGAGAGAGAGAGAGAGAGAGAGAGAGAGAGGAGGGGTCACGCCTGAGTATTCACTACATCCTCCCCATCTTAATCTTCCTTGGTAGGGCGCTGCGACCCTGGAGTGTGCTTGACCTGACCCTTGAGGGTCAGACCACAGGCCACGCCACTATACCCGACGGGTAATGCTGTCGTAAACGCCTTTCAGAAGGTTCAACGTATGACCTTACCCTAAGGTCAAGCTGAAGCGATGACGTTGAACGGGGCAGTTCGGTAATGGTCAGGCGTAAAAGCGCTGCCTCGTCATAGTACTATGCCTGAAGACCATCCTCTTGTTGGTGAAAACAAGAGAGGGGGAAGCTATTGGCCGGGAACATCAAGACGTTGTAAAGTCTGAAGTGTTTGTGGCTGGGGATGAGTGGAGCGAGCGAGTGGTGGGTGTACAGACAACCTTCCTGGCGCTGCATATAGAGGCATGAGAGGGGAAAGAAATGTGGTTTCCCAATATAGACGTTCTTCACACTAGAGGGCGTTGGGTGTTAGGTCATGCCAGGCTTGTATTTTTGTCTCCCTTGTTCTATGCCAATCAGTTAGCCAGTGTACTGGGCGTTGGCTTGTTATGACAGTGTAGGTACGCTTACATCATGGTCTCTCTTGGTCATTTTTGCCTTCGCAAGCAGTTATGGCATCAGGTAATTCTTTCTACCTGCAGAGGGAGCTTGTGCTGTGAAGGCTGGTACACCACAGAGAAATGTCTTGTAGATAGATTCAGAATTCTCCTCCAAACATGATTTTGAAACTGGATCTCCAGCAATCTACACATTATCAGGTTCCCGCCGATCATCTTCTAAAGTTGTTGTACAATGCTTGTGTTATCCGCTGTCGATCGTCACTTGAGCTCGTAAGAAAGTACGATTTAGTCTTATTTACGGAGATAAAAATGGAAAAGAACACAGCCAGACATGCATGAAAATGGTGATAATGTGATTATACACTGTTAGGAGAATTGCTTATGAATCTTTATATATTTTTGGAGAGTTGCGTATGAATCTTAAAGTAGCGGTGCGGGAGAAAACGCTTTTCATCTCCGTGGAATTGTTGACGAGGAGGAGGTCTAGAGATCCACCTGCTGCGGGAGGACTGATCCTCCACTTTGCACGGACACCGTGATCAAAGAGAGAGGGAGGTCATGAGAATGAAGGTTGTTGAGAAAAGCCTGGGAACCTTTCTTTCATTTCCCAAAAAGCTCGTATCTCCGACGACATTTTGACACGAAGTAAAGCTGTCGCGTAGAGAGATTACCTCTCTGTTTCCCCGACGACAGTTTGCCATTAAGCAAGGCTAGCGCGTCGCGCTCACCGCAGGAAACCTAAGGAGGGCTACGAGTGAGTTGTGTGATATACGTGTTGTCAAGTGTTACGTGTGAGGTAGAGAGACTGCAGATCAGCAGCTGGCCGACGTGTGGGGGAACCCTAATACGGTTCATACCGGAGATAAGCAGTTGTTAACGAATAGGCGAACGGCTCTCGCTAGACGCGGGTTGTGAGGGATCCGAGGCGCTACAGGAATAGGGTGAGTAAAGGAGCGGAGACAAAAATTTGGAGGCTACTAAGAAAGTAAAAATCACATCCATATATTTTTCCAATTCTAACTGTTCTGAGGAGCGTCTCGCTAGGTATGTTCTGAGGTGGTGGTGAGGACAGGAAGCTGGAGGTGGGGTTGGTTTTGGTGTCATTGTCTTAATGATAGTAAGAATGATAGTAAACCTGTTTTTATTGCTGGGCATCTGATAGGGCTCCTTGCTACCTTGTGTGTGTGTGTGTGTGTGTGTGTGTGTGTGTGTTTTTTTATCTATATCTTGAGTGTTTGTGTTTTTGTGTAAGTGTTTTGTTTGTGTATTGCTATATATATATATATATATATATATATATATATATATATATATATATATATATATATATATATATATATATACACACAAGATATCATAAACTTTGTATTAGTGATGGTCTCTACAGTTTAGATAGCTTTATTGATAAAATTTGTAAGCAATTCCCCTTCTTGTTCACATAATAAGTTTATGGTACGCTCGTTGTCTGTCTTGGACAATCACGTATTTACCAAATGGCGTCCTAGCTACGTCTCTTCGCTGTATATCAACTGACTTGTATTTCTTTCTTGTATATTTCCTGATTATGTGATTATGACACGAAAGTGCACTTGGGAACTTATCGTGTTTCATTTTCCCCGTGGACTCAAAGGAATATATATATATATATGTATATATATATAACTGAAAGGGAGGATTTCTAGCTCCCAGTTCCCTCCTCTTTTAGTCGCCTTTTACGACACGCAGGAAATACGCGGGAAATATTCTTTCTCCCTTATAAGGTTGTTGAGTCAATACATCACTTGTGTGTTTCCGTCTCTTTGCGACATTCCTTCTTGCTCTTACTTTCACTGGTGTGAGCGAGAACATGGCTCTAGATCCTACCGACATGGACACCACACAGCCAAGCCTTCCTCACGAACTGTTGTGATTAACCAGAGGCAGTTCCTGTACTTACCAAGGATTCGAAGTGAGATAAACGTCTCATAGTGCGAGAGACTATCTCAAAGCGAGGCAGACTATCTCACAGAGAGACAGGCAGAGGCAAAAATATATGTATATCTCGTAAGGTAGTTAGGCAGTCAGCCAACTAGCCAGTATACCTGGGCAGCCAGGCCGTCTGTAATGGTCAGCCAGGCCGTCAGCCTGCTGGGCTGCCAGTATCAGCCAGGCTGTCAGCCAGCTGCATCCATCCACACTCTTCTGTAAGCTAGCGACAGCTGGCACTTTTGTTTTTTGTCCTGTTGTCTCCTCACACCGCGTTCTCACAAGCCACCCTACCCTGTATTGTGCATTATTTTCTTCCACGCTAACACTCCCTTCCCCGGCCCAGCCTTGGATAGGTAGCGGGAGGGGAGGAGTAGACTCGGTCTGGTCGGATAGCAGGCTGGGCCAGTGCGTCGGCTGGTTGAGTAGACTATACAGGGATCAGATTTGCTCTGGTGGGGCTAGGAGGCAGATTTTCTCTGGTGGGGCTAGGCGGCAGCCTGGTTATGTTCCTGGGATGGAGAATGTGGCCTTAGCCAGGTCAAGTATGGGACTCAAGAATGGGGGTCAGCAATTAGTGATGAGATGGGGTGATATGAAGGCAGCCAGGTCACATATTATTAGGTAGGATATAGGGCAGGTTCAGTCCTATACTGGGATTAGTATAAGCTCATCCAGGTCATATGGTGTGACTCCTCACGTTATTTACCAGGTCAGGTGGTTGTGGATTTGGATTTAGGAACCAGACGGGTCGCCTGATGGGGCTAGGTATAGCACCAGGTATATGGGGGAGGAGAGGGAGGTAAGAGAATCCGACCCCCCTTGGCTAGGTAGGGCGTCCGGCCCAGACTAGACACAGGACAGAGCAAGTATGGAAAAGCGGACCTAGATGTGTGGGAGGGGGGAAGTTGGCCGTGCAAGCAGTCATGTGCCGGTGACAGATGGGGTGGGTTGGCTGTGCTTGGCTGGCACTAGTGCCATCTGAGCCAACTTCTGGCACCCCTCTCCCTCCCCACACACACATACACACCCTCCCTGTACCACTAGCTGATCGAGCAATATTAGGAAATTCTGTGTTGGTGAAATTTTTCCTCTGGTTGTGTTTGGATGGTTTGAATGAGGGGTGGGAAGTGGTGGAGAGAGAGAGAGAGAGAGAGAGAGAGAGAGAGAGAGAGAGAGAGAGAGAGAGAGAGAGAGAGCTAGCTCTTATGTAAGGTAAGACAAGACGTGCGAATCTTGAGCACGACGACACGACTCATGAACACGACGAGGCGGCGACCCTTAAGTTTGATGGCCCGTCCTTTAAACTGACCTTTAACGATCCCACCGTCATCCTCAGAGGTCGAGCCGTTGTCGTGCTGGGTCGCATTACTGAGGTCAGGAGGTTAAGGGAAGATGAGGAAATGCATTGAAGTAACACTAGACTGAGACGAAATGATGTTACTGAGTCACCCAAGTTCTCCAGCAGATGGAAACTACCCCACGGAACAGAAACGTGATTGCGACATATGCCACGACCTTTTGTAAATAAACTCTTAAACCCTCACCAACAATCGAAAGGTCTGGGGCATCACCATTGTTTGTTTTCACACCTGGGAGAGACCAGAGACGTGTCAGATAACAGCCATTTTCCACTAGATGTAAACTCCCATGAGAGGTAAACTGACTCTTCTTATTGTTGCATAATGATGACGATGGTGGCGGTGGTCCAGCTCTAGTGGCTACTAAGGACGTTATGGAGTAGAGGGAGTTGGACACCGATGGTCGAATCGTCGGCTACTTCCTCAAGCATCCCATCTGCTTGCCCCGCAGGACGTCCACATTTGAGGAACTATGAGGAGGAGATGGCCTCTGAGAAGTGCACAGCCTGAGTACGCTCACAGGGGAAGACTTCTTTGCCGCCCAGTAATGATAGCCACAGAGGTCCTCCGTCTCAAGGTTGCGAAAGATAAAATTTAGTAAGCTGACGAGGCAGTGGGTGGCAGAGGAGGTCATGTTACCAAAACTGATGAGGATCTGTGAAGTTTGTGACATGACTCCCTGTTTGTGCCAGCTGTGGCGAGAGAAAACAAGAGCATCAAGCGTAAGGAATTTCCTGGAGTTCTTGTGAACGTGAACCGCTTTGAGGGAGGTACATGCTAGGAAGGTGGTGGAACCACGGATGATTGTGTCAGTGTTCAACGTGACCCGTGAGTCAGTGAGCCTTCTTGTTTGCTGGGTGGGCCAAGACCCACTTACTCTCCCACTCACTCACTCACCCTGCCCATCACTGCCATCGAGAAATATGCTCGACCAGCTGTGTACAGACACGTCATCTGGATCGACCCCCCACCCCACACCGGCCCCGACCCACAACCCCCACACACCACCGAGCGCCCCTACCCATATTCTAGTGCCAGTGCCAGGAAGGAGTAGGCAGTGCCGGGAGGACGAATATGGAAGGTGGTGGTATTCATGTTTCTCTCGTGTTTATCATGACACATTTCCTTATCACCTCACATGGCAATATGATAGAATTCTAAAAGTGAAAAAAAAAAAGATTCTTTAATGTAAGATGTATGGGTGAAGGTACCAGACAGAATATAACAAAGATTGAGGACGATAAAAGCACAGAGACATTATCCCTGTATGAAATTTGATAAAGAAAATTTTGGGTGCTTGTCGTGTTTTATTGATCACTATACTCTTAGATGGCATAGTCATAGATGAAGACATGTTTAAGAATAGTCTCTTGTAATCCTGTGGACAATGATGGGTTGTTTGTCACGCCACAACTAGTATGTACAAGCTACAAGAGGGAGTCTTCATAATTCTTTCATTATCTTTGGAATGCTCGTGAGACATGCAAACATTGTGTTCAGTAAACAGTCATGGCTAGGCAGGGCATATAATTGTCTGTCGCATATCAACGGGCCACATCCACAGTGAGTGTATGTAGTCTTAGACTTATCTTCAAACACCTGAAGAAAGTGTTAAAGATTATTGGTTTGGTGGACGTAACTTACATTGTCGGCTTGATCTCCCCGCTAGCCAGACTGCAGGAGAGCCAACGCGGCTTCATGGGGTCAAATGTTATCACTGGAGACGACAGAAAGAACGAGGAGAAAAATTTTACATTTGGGTCGATTCGACAAAATTTTGCTGTGGTGTTCTTTAGTTAAGATTTTCAGCCATGTTTTCTTTTTCCGTTCGTTGGAAAGAGAAGCAGCCGACTGTGGGTGGGTACGTGTTGTGGCTAAGGTCTTGTCCCTGCCGAGACTTCTGCTTGTGTGACACGACTCTGTGGCTTAGAACTGGTGAAACCAGAGGCATGTATGATGCTATGCCTGTTATGTTTGTTAAAACAAACACTAATTACGAAGAAAGGTAGGTCATCAAATAGCAAACTTGCTTCCAACAGGATCCATGAGGAACCGAATCACAAAAAGAACCCATGAGGAAGAGAAACACATTTAGATTTAAACCAAGCTGAAGTTCATCTTTAAGAAGAAAGACAATTTTTCGATGGACTGTGGAGAGGCAGTTGCACCGCCACACGAGAGAGTGTAAGTGTATATCCTTCATTAGGAAGTGCCTGGGACGTGGAGTAAGGAGTATAATTCTCCCATGTTAATGTTCGGGTGTAAGGAGTGTGTGGGAGAGGCGACGTGTAAGGGGCTCGGAGGTATTGTAACACCCATAATTTCTTTGAGAGGCGGTAACGCACACTTGTCACACGCGATGGTTGAGTTTATCAGTGCGATTGTAACGTAGTGGTGGAGAGTGATGTCACGTAAGGTTCTTGGGGTGACAGCTACCAGCTGGGGAACGGGGAGGAGGTAGGGGAAGGGAGGAAGAGAGGAGAGGCTGTGTGGAGGAAGTGGTAAGGTTCAAGGGCTAGGGTGAAAAGGTTGCTCATCTTCGACAGTGGGGACTGGAAGAGCCTCATGGTTACTCGCCCTAAACATTAGGTACTGGAAGTGCACCGCAGCTACTCACGCGTTGATGCATGATACATATTAGGATGCTTTGGTCAACTCGAACAATTCCTACTAAGTATAAGGAGAATGAAATGCTTTCATTTATATATATATATATATATATATATATATATACACACACAAGCGTGAACCTGAATCAAGACAGAAGCGCAGAATTTATACGATTTTTAAGCAAATTCATGAGTTGCACTTCACTGTCATAGAAAAAAAAATTGATGAATATTCTAACAAAAAAGCAAATACAGGAAACTCAGCTGACACGAACATCAACGTGAACTTAAAAATAAAGCAGAACTCAACTAGCTATAGTTAGCCCTAAAAGTATTCATTTTCTGTGAGGCAGCCAGGGAATTAGAGAAAATAAGTATAAATACAGGGGTAGCTATTATATATTTTTTTCGTGCTGTAGTTTGTCTCGGTATTCATGCCTTGGGTCCCACACACAATATTCTCCTTTTAAAATTTACATATTTTCTTTATTTTTCAAAAGCAAATTTATCAAGCTCACTCTGTATGGTAGATATTCCTAATGAAGACGAGACGAAAACATGTAGATACCTATTACTGTATCGTTGCAACATTTCTTTATGGTCACGATGACTCGGTGAATACTGTAACCCGAGACAAAATTCATCAGTGAAGTATGTACCCCCTAGACAAAATTCATCAGTGAAGTATGTACCCCCTAGACAAAATTCATCAGTGAAGTATGTACCCCCTAGACAAAATTCACTTGCTGATTGTCTTCAGAAAAAAAATCACCACAGGACAATATTCACTCGTAATATATATCCCCGGACAGAATTCACCAGTATAGTAGGTTCCGTGGACAAAATTCAGCTGTTATCTATAACTATATTTCCACCCCGGACGAAATTCACCACAGAACAGATGCCCCCACTCTCGTATACCCTCGACTTACGAGCTGTTCATACGCTCCACGTTCGGACGGTACAATGTATATATATATATATATCCCCCATGGACTTTGTATATGACTGCGCTGGCTGTTCGTATGGCCAGGGGTTAAAGGAACAACCTAATGACATTTTCTTTACCCGATGCGAGAATGGAAGACCACACCTATATCCTCATCTTTGCTCAGTGTTGAGGGTACGTAGGTACAGATTTCTACATCATAGTCACTGCTTCACTGCTGACAGTATGGTTTGTCACTGTCTACGACTTGTTTCCGTATCAGTGTTGACGGTATGGCCTGCCATTTTATCACTTCTAACCTTGCATCTTGTTATCGATGGCTGCATGACCTGTAGCCGTATCACCCCACACCTCGCGACCTGCCACTGACAACACATGTATCTTTGACTAATAAGTAATCAGTCACTCTAAAAAAGTGAAGCGAACAAGCAACGCCCTCTGCAACCAAAGACACCAAGGCCACTCGAACTGTTCTTGAATGAAAATATAATATATATATATATATATATATATATATATATATATATATATATATATAATTTTTTTTTTTTTTTCAAACTATTCGCCATTTCCCGCGTTAGCGAGGTAGCGTTAAGAACAGAGAGCTGGGCCATTGAGGGAATATCCTCACCTGGCCCCTTTCTCTGTTCCTTCTTTTGGAAAATTAAAAAAAAAATTGAGAGGGGAGGATTTCCAGCCCCCCGCTCCCATATATATATATATATATATATATATATATATATATATATATATATTAGAAAGGATCACAATTTTGCGCGTGACCAGGTATATTCCTAAGAGCCTACACTCCTACTCTTTAGCTGTCATATATAACGCATCTAAATCATAGCCCACCGTCCTCAACCAAGGCCTCTCCCCGTATATTACATCGATCCACTTCATTCTATCCCATGCAGGCTTCTCAGTATACCTAACTTTGGTTATTCATATGATTCTTGAGAGCTTGGTGTTAAATGTACAAAAAAAAAGCATCAGTTTCTTCATGGAATACTGAATACCTTGTGTGGTGTGTCTCTACAGCAAGATACCCGTATGATAAATCTTATATCTTGATGCCCATCTTTGTATCTATGCGTCTTGAACGGATATTGAATTTGTTTTGGTAAGGACTGTGAGGTGGAGTTCACTCCTGACAATGGTGGTAAGATGCTTTCAGATATGGGACCAGAAACATTCCCAAGGCTTTCTTATAGATGGTGGTCAGCATCATATTATATAACAATTCTTTCTTATATGTAGGGGTCAGCATCATGTTATATAGCTATAGTCTCTTCTATATGAGGGTCATCATTATGTTATATAGCAGCAGTCTCTATCATATGGGGTCAGCATGTTATATAGCAATACCCTCTAATATATGGGGGTCAGTATCATGTAATATAGCAATAATTCTCTTGTATATGGTGGTCAGTACCTAGTATTTCAGCCACTCCACCTTACGGCCTGGAGTATAAGCTGGCGTAGTTACTGTAAAATAACAATTTGCTGACTGTATCATCATCTTGGAGTTGCGGGGTGATAAATGTACACCCAGAGAAAATAAGGTGACGTAACTCTTGTGCAAGCCATTAGGGTTGTTTGTTGACTACCTGGGTACATTCCTATTACTCGACTTGTAGAAGATGGAGATCGTAATTTCCCATTACATCAGCATTGCATCGTGATGGCTCCTAACTTGGTAGAGTTTTTCATTTACTCACGCATCTGGTCGATGCTGGAGCCCATCCAGGCTCTCGTAATCCTAAGAGATTCCTTGTTTATCTCGTTAGTTTAGTAGCGTCACCTGCAAACATACTCGTGTGGTATCTAGGTGTGTCTATCGGTATGTGTACCATAGATCCCTTTGTTAACATTTACCGTAAATGGTTAGATATTTGTTTATCTTATCAGTCTTTATCAGATAGAGCTTCTGTACAGGAGACCACACGATTTATAATGGTGTCTCAGTCAAGGGAGGCGGGGTACAGACGCATTCAGTTGAGGAGATAAACGAGAGATAGCAAGATCTGTGTGTGACACAGTCGGTGTCACCTGCGGTCAGAACTTGACCTACATGGGGTCACAGGAGCTCTTGGTAGCCGTCATCCCCATGTCACTTGTGTGGCGCGTTCCATAAGGAGACGCAGTGACACTGAGAGTTCGCGTTTCTATATACGATCGGAAGCGCTAGCGAGCAGAAGAGGACTTTTGCCGTGCTTTCTCATACACTGATAACGGCAAGAGATTGTCTTTATCCGCTAGAGAGATGGAGAGATCAATATATCACGTCATCGAAAATTAGTAGATATGTAGTGTTTCGTGTACTTATACGCATCAGAGAAGTGCTTTATTCCAAAATATAGAGATTAGTAAGCAAGCGAGGTGTGATTGTCAAATGCAAACTACCTAACGAGGTTTATTCAGATGGAATGATATTTGTGGAATACGAACCTTAGCACAGGTTCTCTGGAGTCGGTTTTTGTGATAAGTATTTGTCGTGACTCAGTAAAGACGAAAGCACAGTGCACGTGATACGATTTAATGGCAAATTCGTTGTATTATGATTTAATTTGTGAGCTGCTTTTTTAAGAATTGTGATTTAATCGCCAATTTTGTGTGGAGTGATTTAGCATCAAAGTCTAAACAGATGCTGAAGTATAGCATTGAATTATAAGTTTCGTGATTCAGTAGCAAGTTGTGTGTGTACACCTGATGACTTGATCGCGAATTTCATGTAAGTTTTGTGATTAATTGAAAAATGATATATACGTGTTGTTGATTAATCTCAGAATTGCATTATTCTTTTATTTCAATTTCTTCTTGTATTTTGTAGCCACATATCAAGAAGCCTCAGTATCATGATTTTATTCATCATTCGTAAAGATGATAAACTTGTCGATATCATAAGAATTATCAATGATATGGTTATCATGGATCATCATAATCATTTGTTAATCTGGGTGCTGAAAGGGTATTCATCTCACACGTAACATAAGCGTATATTGAGAAGGATTACTGGAATATTGCAATGAGCGTGATGCTTTGATGATTCACAAGTAAAGACAAACAATGAAATATAGTTGTATGAAACATAGTAAAAACGGGCACAAGACTTACGTTTCCCAAGATGTTGTGTATTAGAAAAACGTTCCGATGTTCTCTTTCCCCATGGCTTCATGCGTCTCTTCCTGCGTCTCTGCCTTTTGGAAAGCGGAAAAAGGCAAATACGTGCACAGAACTGTATGGTTGCATATCTGTATTAGTTAAAACATTGAGATTTTGGGTTGCCTCTAAAAGGAAAATCTTAATATGAGACCATATTTCTTTTGTTCCTGACGCTACCTTAAGAAGGGAAAGCCAGTCACTAGTAAGAAAAGGAAATGGTTTCAGATGCTCTTAATGGCACACTTGTTCACTTGGGTTCAGGAAGGGTGGGTTCATCCGGGATCAATTGCAGATGAAGAGGAACAGATAAAAGAGTAGAGTTACCCCTCCACACGGCACTGTACGTGACGACATCTAAGGTTTCCTTTTTTCTTCCTTTCCGTAGAAAACGGTTCATTATGCGATATCTGAAAGATTCTCTCTAGTGTAGGTAACTAAGGCTAGTTTAATTGGCAATTACAGTTGTTGTTGTTGTTGTTTTGGAGGGTGAAGATGGGGTTGCTATCTGAGTTTGCAGTTATTGTCTGACTGGTTCAGAAGACATCACATCAGCCAATTGTAACAGTCCGTTTCATGTTGAATATACGTTTCTTATTTTCTTAACTAACGAATTGACAACTTGCGATTTGATAGCTTGTTAACAACTTGCCGCTTGACAAATGGCAAACAACTTGCCATTTTAGAGTTTGTTGACATCTTCAGATTAGACTTCCTGCTGGCAACTTAAAATTCCGCACCTTTGTCATCTGTGGAGCCTGTGTTCTGTGAGAGGAAAACATTAGTACAATCACACGCGAGGATAAGTGTGAAACTTCGTGTTAAACTGAGTCTTGACCCGACTTGCGTCATGTAAGCCAGTCTTTCTCTCCATCTTCATTGTACGCTTATGTAGCTGGGTCGCCGCTCAGGTGAGCCGAGTATGGGAGGTCACTGACAGCAGCAGCAGTCTGGGCCTCATCTCCATCGTGCGTTGAGCGCTGGGGAAAAACAATGTGTGTGGCACGTCTGTGGTACGATGCGACACACCCATTACCACACGACCATTTCTCAGATGGGAGGTGGAGGATGTGTGTCCACGGAGGATTGGTTAACATGAGAGATAGTCAGGAGCTTTATTTACGCCACAATTTAAAAATTATCAGAAATTTCAGTGTCAAACTTCGTCTGTAATCGTGGTTTGTTTTTTTTTTTTGTCGCTGTATCATAGCCGTAATATACTCAGGAAAATGCTTTCCAATGTCAAAGCGTCTGCCAAATCCAGGCAGCAAAAGACATTGGTTAGTAGTTCATATTATATCCAGTGGTGGCTGTGTTTTCAATTTCTTCATGTTCGGTACTCTAGTTACGGACGAAAGTCCACATCCACCTCGGGGTCATAATTGAGATCCGAGAAGGAGTAAAGAGAAATAGAAATAAGAAAAATTTTTCATGAGTTCTAGAGGAAGAAGTTGGGGGAAAAAATCTGCCCCTTGCAAATGTTCAAGTCGTGGTTGATCGGAAGGACAATGAGAAGGTGGAGTTCCAAAGCTTAGCAGACATTGCATCGGCCAGTCACTACCCTTGAATTGCCAACGGCCACACACCAGTCATCTTGTGACGCAGTTGTTTGCCGCGCATCATGTGAATGCAGTTTACCTTTGAAAGAGAACGGAGTCTTGTGTGTGTGTGTGTGTGTGTTACATGATCATGCTGGGAGGTGCGCTAGGTAAGAGAGGAGAATAACGAAATACCCATGACCGATGCATCTCGTCCCCCCCTAAAGAGCCAGAGTTGCTGAATTCCATTAATAACTTTAAGTACATTCCGTGCGCGGGTATAAGGCAGGAACCCAGACATCCCTCCTCTCCCTTCATCAGCTCGAGGCCAACAGGATGGAGTCAAAACATCATCTAGTAGATATCTACGCCACAGACGTATCCAGTGTTGGAAAGGCTACCACACCGTAAATGAGGAATGGTAAGGTTGCTACCATCATAATCCACAGACTGGAAGACAAAGGTGTGATCATCATCCCATATGATATAGGGACATCTTAAATGTTTATCGCCCATATTGGAAAATATACTTTGGTTTATAGTCTGTTGTCTCACGGCCGATTTAAATCTTATCCATCATGTAAGATATGGTTAGAGCACGGTGGTACGGCCTGAGCACGACGGTACGGCCCGAGCGCGACGATGCAGCCCGAGCGCGACGGTTCGGCCCCGAGAGCGGCGGTGCAGCCCCGAGCGCGACGGTACGGCCCCGAGCGCGACGATGCAGCCCGAGCACGACGGTACGGCCCGAGCGCGACGGTACGGCCCCGAGCGCGACGATGCAGCCCGAGCATGGCGGTACGGCCCGAGCGCGACAATGCAGCCCGAGCATGGCGGTACGGCCCGAGCGCGACGGTGCAGCCCGAGCACGACGGTACGGCCCGAGCGCGACGGTACGGACCATCTGCACAACGATACGGTCTTTGGATACAACGGTACGGCTATAGAGAAGGACGGTACGGCCCTTAAGCACGACCATAGCCTATGTATGAGCACGGTGGAAGGTCGTGGTCTATCAGGGAGGTAGAACCATTCACGAAGACACCAAGTCGAGGTATTTGATTCGATCCTGAAGTACCCAAGTATTCCTCCTTGTTTTGACAGACTGTTCTGACGGTCAACAAGGGCGCTGCAGAAGTGCATACCCTCGCCCCACGGTCCATGGGCACTTGGGTCGCGTCATTCCCCACAAACTGTCGTTCATGTATGACGCTCCACCACGCCATGGAAAATCTGTACATCGCTCGCAGATAACATGAAAATTTACCGGAAATTAATGTGCCGCCGAGAGAGCCCAGGACACCCACACACACACACACAGCGGCATCTCGCTGGGACTCCTGTCTCGAGAACCAAGTTTTTGAAACTGAAATTAGATTCTTACAGAGTATGAGATACAGGAGGGCAGTGTATCCTGTACCCTTGGATACAGTAGTGTGTGTGTTCTCTCGTCATGCGTTGTGTTTCCTGTAGTCTCAGTCATGAGCATCATGAGAATCATGCGTTCAGCAAGAGTAAGGTTTAGGAGGTGAGGAGGAGGTGAGGTTATTGTGTCGAGTCATGAGGTCAACGAGTGTTTGGTCTGCTGACGAAGGTCTTTAGCAAGGCGAGTGTTGGCACTGCATCATGAACTTGTAACGTCGAGAGAGAGAGAGAGAGAGAGAGAGAGAGAGAGAGAGAGAGAGAGAATGATGAGTGCGCAGTGAATGTTAGTATCTATTGAGTTTCCTTCCATTGGCCCAGGTAGCTGACTGTTTTTTTTCTGCCTCACCCACATGTGGGCCGCTGCTTGGCATTCAGTCGACAATCTTACAATCTCTCCCGCTCTCACTTAAGAGTGAACAGTGCACAACTAACTCGACTTTGCTCCTCGTAACTATAAATTCTCTTATGGTGAGCGCTATGCGTTAACTCTACATTTGGGCAAAATCTGCTTGTAATATGGTTCTCTCTCTCTCTCTCTCTCTCTCTCTCTCTCTCTCTCTCTCTCTCTCTCTCTCTCTCTGTTCACTAGCGAAAAGGTATCAAAAAAATTCTCAGCATCATATATCAAAATATTAATATATATTGATCTACAGTATCCCATATTATCATTAAGATATTAAGTCTCGTGTGTGATATATATATATATATATATATATATATATATATATATATATATATATATATATATATATATATTATATATGTGTGTGCGTGTGTGCGTAAAATTACCGAGGAAATTATTACGTAACCCACCAATCTCCTTACCTGAAATGCTTAACAATAAATTTATATTTCTAAGTCGGTCATTTAGTACTGTTTTCATATTTCATGTAATGTTCTTGGCTACTGTTTTATGGCTTACGGTAAAGTTGTCCAGAATGTTACAAAACGTCACTGCGCCGGCGTAACAGACGGGGAATTAGATGTCGTCATAACAGACGGGTGTCGAAGAGTACATATATATAGGACGGCGGACCGGCGGTGGAGGCAGTCGACCCGCGACACTGAAAGGGAACGCGTCACAGAGGCTCTTGTTGACAGCCTTGACTGACGCTGCCCAAACGTGCCCCTTGATACTAGAAATTTTTCCTATTAATTCATTCAGCAACTTATACATAGATTCATTTATTTGCAGGAATCATTGCCATTAAATTTCGTAGTTTTAGTAATTATTTGGCTGTATTTTTGGATCGATAGGGCCAGCAGGTCAGCTATTTTTGTTCAGTAACGCCGCCCATACATGACTGCCTGTCAACACAAGCAGCAGCAGCAGCAGCAACACTCTCAAGTGCTACGAGTCTCCTTGCATGTACCTCACAATCTGAAGACTTGATCTTGGCTTTATCTGGGTTTCCCCACACCCAACCTCCCAACCTCCCCCCCTTCCCCCCTCCCCTCGAGCTTAGCTTGTAATATCACCCCCTCCCCCCGCCACAAGTTTTAAACTTCTCCGAAAAGCTTGAGCTGTAGATCAGGACTCGGAGCCATTTACCGCCTGACGAAGAGCTGCTTCCTACGGTCTGGTGCTCCGCCTGACGCCACTTGCGTAAGTAGCTCCCCTGATCTTTTCCCGCTTGTGTTGTGTTGGTGTCCTTAGAACGGGAGGTGTTACATTGACCCAGCTGAGCAGCTCCTTTAGGGACTCCTGCCAGCTCGGGTGAAGGACAGGTCAAGAGTAAGGTTGCCAGCATTCACTTTCTATTCTTGTTTTCTTCACCGTGTAAACTGGCAAGACATAAATGTACAAGTGTGTGTGTGTGTGTGTGTGTGTGTGTGTGTGTGTGTGTGTGTGTGTGTGTGTGATTACTGTTTATAACGGAGAGAGAGATTTACACTAGTGTTTACCCCGTCTCTTATTCTTGTCTATATGTACCATGTCTTTACTCCTATGTGTATACGTACATACACATAGCCTCAGCTTAAACCAGGTACCCATTTACAGACCTGCCCCGAGATGATGAGTAACACCTTGGTTGTGTGTGGGCCGACGCTCTCGCCCGACCGTGAGCGAGCTGGTGTTGACTCATGGTATGTGTGTGTATGTTGTGTGTGATGATGGTAAGTGACGATTCATTGAATTAATTGCAGCCACTGGTGCAGAGAAACTCCACACTGCATTATACAAGAGCAGTGTAAGACGTGGAGTGAAACAGTCTCTATACAAGTATAGGAGTTAGCTGACACACAGTGTGCATCTTACTTGTGCTGTTCACCGTGGGGCTGTTCTCGCTGCAGTCTGTATGGTCACAGGGTTGGACTCGATACGGTTGTGGTACCGAACTACAACTCACGGAAGGGGGATCTCTGGTGGCAGGAGGTGACGGTGGCGTAGATGGTGCAGTGACTACCGACCATTTTTGCAGATCATGGCCAGGTGATGACTGCAGCGAGCTGGTAGGAGTAGTGTGTTGAGTAGATTTTCAAAGTTGGTACAGGTGGAACGTAGGATGATTTTGCATGCTCTCTTCTGCACCCTCTCTTGACGTCTATTCTGTCTGATAGATAAGGAGGAATACCCTGTGAATTCCGGAAGAATGGGTGTTGTGTAGATATTCTTAAGTTCAAGCTGGAAGTGCATGTGTCTTGAGCCCACGAAAAATGCTGAAACGATGTATAATAATGGTAGTGACGTGTTCCCTCCAGCTTAGCTTGGTATCCATGGCAACACCGAGAAGCCTGGTGGACTGAACGACCTAGGGCAGGTCAGTGAGTAGGGTGACAGCGGTTATAGAACAAGGTTGGAAGCAAGGTTGATATGCCCGAGTACTGTATCAGTCCGGGTGATTGTGAAGGTTCTTGGCGATGATCTAGTTTTGGAGGTTGTCGGAGGTGTGCTGTGGGGCGATGATGTTGGAAGGGCTGTTGTCAACGCCAATGCCAATAGTAGGATTGCCTTATGTGTTTCCATTGAGCAAGTACATCCATAAGGAAGACAAAGGGTAAGGGTCCCACCGTCGCGTCCTCTGGAACGCCACACGTCAGGATCTTGGAAAATGACCCGTCGAAAGCATAGAACCTGGCGACGTGCACTGAGGAAGTCTGCAATTCATGAACTGACACTTTTCAGTATCCCAGTGTTAATGGCTTTGTTGATGATGATCATGTTGCGATCGACAACTTTGGTAAAATCTTCGAGAGTGAAAGCCACAGTGGTCTTCCATCTTTCGATGTTACGTTAGACCAAAATCAGCCAATTTAAGAAGATGGTAAAGGAGGTGTTCATATTACCAAACTGTTGAAGGTCTGTGGAGCTTTGTATATCTGTGCAACTCCAATTACAGAGTAGTTAGGGGTCTGGTTGACTACAGAGACGTATTGCACTCAAAGACTCTAAGTATGGTGGCTTTGGTGTTGAGGAATGACGTCAAGTCTTCCAGCAAACGTGGCATTTTTTATTGGAAAATGGGAATCAGTGATAGGGAACCGAGAGTTATTTTCAGGAGAGAATTCCATACTGATATTCATAGTTAAGTAAAGGCTGTAGGAGGCGGGGGTGCTTTTCTTGAGCGTGTTTGTCTGGAGACTTCAGATTTATCTGGATGTGGGTTTAGTGATGAGGAGGTTGGAAGGCAGGCAGAGGGACACGTGGTGTCTGTGTGTTTATATAGCACCCTGCTGGGTACGATCCTGGGAGGGATCTCTACACACGTGGGGCTTCAGCTCGTTTTGTGTCCATGTGTTCAATTCTTTAATCTTTCATTACGTATGTTTTGATTTTCTAAACAATTTTCAAGAACTTTGGTACAGTACTCTAGTTGCATGTGAAGGTGTTCCTGTTAAAAAAAGATATTTAGATATAACTGTATTTAACGTATTTAGACCAGTTGTACAGTGGTGAGTGGCAGTAACCCAGGTAGGTGTGTGGTGGGTACATTGATTTATCATATGGGTAGTGGAAAATGTTTAGGGACTGATAGCTTCGTGTCCTTGTGATCAAAAGATTCATATGGTTTATAGAAACTGTTCAAGTGGATTTTATCCTTTGCTTCCTCTTCTGAGGAGATAGAACCCCGCTAGGTCAGTAGAACTTGCCACAGCAGGGTAAGGAACAGAACATGTTACTGTAGAAATCCTGGGAACGAACTTTGGCTCAGGGGTTAAGACAGCACTTTAATGTTCCACACGTGTCCCTCTTTGTACACCTCTTTGCTTCACACTCTTTCTCTGACGAACTCTTTCACGTTTCTCTCTCTATCTTCCTTCTTTTTTCTCTTTCCAAGATTGGCCTCCCCTCGCTGCTTCATGCACTTACAGGCGATACTGTCTTTTTCTGTATACTCAGTTTTGTCGTTGCTGTTGCTACCATCTTCCTTAATCTCCAGGCAGGGCTGAGGAGGGCGTATGTCCCCGACAGAAGCCTGGGTTGCTAAGACAACAACGTGGCTCAGTAAAACCTCACATGGAGGTTGGTGATAATCTGCCTCCATGAGGGTTCAGTGATCGACGGCGATTACGTATTCGGCCACAGTGTGATCATATTACTGAACAAGCTAATGTTGAGTGGGTTGGATATTTAGGCTTTTGGCCTGTGAACTGCCAGGGGTCATTAAGGACGTCAACGGCGAGGTATGACCATCAATCGAAAGGCTTGAAACTCCTTCTTCAGGTGTTCAAGATGTGTTGTCTAGATGTATTGTTCGTGAACGCGCTACAAAAGGAGCTTCCTCAGTGTATCAAGACACATTATTTGTATACATAGAATGTGTGTGTGTGTGCGTGGTGTGTGTGTGTGTGTGTGTGTGTGTGTGTGTGTGTGTGTTCAAGGTTAGAGCTGTCAAATCGCTAGCTGATAACCTTTTTTTTTTCCACTCAAGGCTGTGTTGCTACCATTAAGTTGGCTAAAAGCCACTGAATGTGTTCCGTACTGCCGTTCATTCAGCATTCATTAGCTAAACCTTTTATAATGATTTCATCCATCCTGAAGGCCTAACACGGCAATTGGGCAGGTATAAAGGCCTTCCACAGCAATTGGACAGTTTAAAAAGATCTTCCACAGCAACTATACTATTTAGAAATATCTTTCACAGCAAGTGGGCAGTCAAAATAGACCTAAAGCATTGGGGCAGTTTAAAATACCTCCCACAGCAGCTGACGAGTTAAGATAAAACCTTCCACAGCAACTGGGCAGATGAAGAAAGACCTTCCACAGCAACTGAGCAGATAAAAAAAAAAAGGCCTTCCATAGTAACTGGACAGATAAAGAAAGACCTTCCACAGCGGTTAGGGAAGTTATGGAAGACCTCTAAAGCAGTTTGACCTACCAGCAGACGAGGGACTGTGAGTCGTTTGTGTCATGGCAACTAACGTAACACAAAAACACGTCTGCCATGTCTTGTATGAGATAATTGCTTTCTCTTCTTGGGAACCATTATATCTTACCCCAGGGGTCTCTGGTCTCTCTCTCTCTCTCTGTCTCCCCCTCCTTGTCTAATTTAAGACCACTCACTTATCTGGCTGGTCATCACACCACACCCTTTTTTTGAAGTGAATAATTAGAAGGTCTCTTATCCCATCTTGTCTTGAGCTGCTGCAGTGGTGCTTATTTTACCTCTCGTACCCAAGCTGAAATGTATCATTTCTGTTTTCATTTCATAATTTCTAAGATGTGAGGCAGACTCGCCAGGATCGTGTTGTCACCATTTTTTGGGTAAATATGATCATAAGTACTGATATTTTTTATCATAGTTATCATCATTATTACTATATTATTATTATTATTATTATTATTAGCAGCACTATTGGTAGTAGTGGTAGTAGTATAGAAGTAGTAGTAGTAGTAGCAGTAGTAGAAGTAATAGTAGCGTAGAAGTAGTAGTAGTAGTAGTAGTAGTGTAGTAGTAGTAGTAGTTGTAGCAGTAATTGTACTGCATTACTAGTAGTGGTAGTACACACTAATCTACTGGTGTAGTGGCTGTATACAGTTAAGCTATGACCGTTTGGAGAAAAGGGCGTAATGAATCACTCAGAGAGAAAGGGAATGACCATGCGAGTGAGTGAACATGACTTGCGGGGTGCCCGCTGCTCTGGATCATGATTCTGTTACGACTTCATTATTTTCACCCGCATGATCCTCGACAGAACATGTCGCCCAGGAGGTGTCTGGGGTCGTTCTGGGGGAGGGTTGTAGAGCTGGGGGGACGTACCGGGGGCTGTGGTCGTGCAGGGGGAGGTACCGGGGGTGTGTGGTCGTGCAGGGGGAGGTACCGGGGGTGTGTGGTCGTGCAGGGGGAGGTACCGGGGGTGTGTGGTCGTGCAGGGGAAGGTACCGGGGGAATGTGGTAGTGCTGGGGGAGGTACCGGGGATGGTGTTAGTGCTGGGGGAGGCGCCAGGTCGTCTGAGTGAGAGCCACGGTGCGCATCCTAGGCTGGCCGCCAACCCACCAATTGTTGCGTCAGCAGATTGTGGCTGGTGAGGTCTGTAACTTCACCACTCCCACTGTTAAGACTCCCTCACCAGGACCTTTAAGCCTCCCTGTATGGATTCCCAAATACTTCGAGACCTCTAGACAATACGTCACCACATTTTACTACAGCCAGTAGTGACCAAGTCTACCATCAGGTATGGCCAAAGGTAATCAATTCACAATTACGTGTCTACCGTGGCAATCATTCACCGTTACGTGCATAACAGGGATGGTAATGTACCATTATCGCGAGGCGCACTAGTTCACCACATCCCAGAGAGCGAGATGGTTGTGCCTGAGTACTGAGAATGTACCCCAAACACGGAGTTGATGTAATACGCTTACAATGCTATATATATATATATATATATATATATATATATATATATATATATATATATATATATATATATATATATTAGGAAGGATCACAATTTTAAGCATGATAAAGTATATTTTCTCCGTGGACTTGTAGGAATATATATATATATATATATATATATATATATATATATATATATATATATATATATATATATATGTGTGTGTGTGTGTGTGTGCCTTTATGACTGTATGTTCGACCTCTGGCAGAATCTCGTCGTAGATAATTAAGTTGTCAGACTCTCTCTCTCTCTCTCATCTGACAAAGAGAGAGAGAGAGGGGGGGGGGTTAAATGTGTGGAACAACTCCTCTGGATTTTCTTTAAAGTTGCTTTTCAACATTTTGAAAACGGTAACCGAGAAATTTCACCTCATACGTATGACGTAAGGCGCATTATCAGAATCATCTCACACGTCCGCTTATATTGTGTCTTTGGAAGTATCATGTTTTCAGCTAAATATATGTAATATTTCGCTACTTTTTCATCATTTATTCATTTTTTACAACGATAAAAAGGAGCTAAACACATCAGTGGTTTACAGTACCGTAGGAAACCTCATTTCCTGTAACACGAAAACGATTTGAATTTTCCACATCTCTAAACGGAATTTCCACTGTCCCCTGCGTTCTCCAGCCCCAGCAGACGACACGTAGTATCATGAATGGTTCAGTTACCTTTTAGCAATATAAGATTATTTAGTTCTAACCTTATCTGCTGACGGCCGGGTCGCTTAAGGTAAGATGACGTGAGCACATATGGACAGCCAGCCTATATATAACGAGTATGTAGACCACTGACGTCATCAGCGTGTGCGCAGGAAGGAGGTGCAGTCTTTAGTTTGACTTGGAAATACTTTTGGTGGTATTTTCATGTCGAAACCGGAATCAAGATAAATATAAAGATGCATCTGTAGAATTAAGAATTTTCATAATTTCTATGTATAACTGATATTCAATGATTGCATTTTAATGTGATGAATTTGAATTGTATTCACTGGTTTCCAGGGAATGGACTTTTAATTTAAATACCCGGTCTCATACTTTTGAGTGACATCAGATTTTCCAATGTTTTTTTTTTCTCCACGTTACCAGTTTTATAGTTATGAAGCAGTTGTCCCATCTTTTCTAACTTCTCTCGCTTATTATCGTGTGATGCGCGTTATTTAAGATAAACGTTTGTGGAGAAAAAGAACATATCTCGTTAGTGCTTCGTTGTGTGGAAGCGAGTCTGTCTCCGACCATCCCGTAATGGCTATTCATCCTCAGTTTCCTCTCGCAGTTGATGGAAGTCTTTTTGATTACAATGTTGGAAGCTTTTCTTATGATGACATCAAACTGTAGAGACACAAGGTGAACTCAAACGCGCTGATACAGAGGGAAAATATGAATCTAGCTTCAATAAAATGTGTAAAATCCTGACTGATGGCTCTTTACTCATTACTTTCATATATCGCATGTTGCATGCATGTACTGTCATTAGTAACACCATTACATGTTTGTGTCATTGTTTTATCACAGAGTATTACCTTCTGTAAGGATTACTTCGTATAATTTGACAGTAAATTTTGTGGTTATTTAATGGTATTTACTTAGTATCAGTTATGAAATGATGTAAGTACCCACTTTGGACAATATTATTCTTATATTTATGTTAGTCTGTCTTGCATGCATAGACCAGCAAAAGGATGATGTTAAATACTTCGCCTAATGACAGTGCGTTCTCTAAGGCTAGTTAGGATGCACGTGATCCTTCCATACGAACCTGAAAATAGGAGACTGAAGGATCGTTACTCCTCATCGCAAACAATCTAGTGCTGGCCTTTCCTCTTATGGAACCGCTGACGGTATAGTTGAATGGTTTACCTACACGGTGATTTTCTTACAACTGTAGGAAAGCACTAGTGCCTCTATACACGACATATAATTTTTCTCACATACGCTAAAGTATATGTAAGGATACGTGGGCTTCGTGATTAACATATCCGCTTGTGTGCGCCACTACTCTCGCGTTGCTTGTAGTTTACTTGTAGAACACTTTTATCTTTACAAAAGATATTGTTTAAAGAAATGCATATTATAATACCACACAAGTAAGCTTAACGTGCATAGCATAACTTAAATTTATGTCCTTTCTTTCACACACCTTTTCCCTCCGTAGCTTTATCTCATTTTCCTCCTCTCCCCTATGTCTTTCCCTATCCATCTTGAAGGATGTTTTCCACGTGAAAATTGACATAAATATTTCTAACAGCAAAGTTTTGTATGAAAAGCACGCCGAGAATTAATCAAGGAGGTACTGCGAAATGACGACTTGGTAACTCTGATAGCTTCCTAAAGGCGAGGTCACAACACGTAAAGTGAACGTTGATCTGCTATACGTTCTCTGTTCTCCTCTGATTTCTCGAAGTGTGACCTGTGTTAGTGAACTGTTTGTTTAGTTGTACACAGATTCGATAAGTGAATTGAGCACAAGAGGAACAGCCAGTGAAACAATCGCGATAAAGCGATGTTTGGATCGTTCAACTCAAGAAATCGTGTTACCATGGCGGAGGTACGACATTTATTTTTTTGTTATTTGGAAAGTTTAAATACCTGTTTGGTGCTTATGGGATACACAATTTCTTGTCAGACTATTATCATATTGACAGATATGCCCTCGTATCATTGGAAATATTTCATGTTCGTAAGGCTATGGAGTGTTAATATGTTATGAAACGTCCCTATACAGTGTTGTCAGTTCTTGCGGGAAATCTGTTGATTAATATAAGTGATAACAGAATGTTGTTAATGATAGGCCCCACTTGTCAAGTTAGATTTTAATATATTCATGTCGTGAAATCCAGTGCTTCAATAGATGGCAGGTGCCTTGTCCAGGGTTTGTGCTTACATCATAGGATTAATTGATAAGTAATGATGTTGATTTTCGCGTATCGATAAGGATATATCTTTAATAACACCGTGAATCTTTCGTTGATTGGTACCTGCCATTTCGTGAGATAAGAAGACAAGCATGAATGCCTTATGAAATTATGGAAATGATGCCTTTATTTCCTCTATAGTTCCAAAATGAGATGAATTTGATGCTCACGGAATTTTTAATTTGTGAAGATTAACAACACTGACAATTATAATAGAATATTTTATGAATTACTGCGAATATTTCGAAGGAAAGCATGTGTAGTTGCCAGATCGGAAATATGTTATGAGACATATAGATATCAACTAACTGACTTTGTCGGGTCTGTCATGTTACAGGTAAGTGCAACCTTCGAAATACGTTTTCTGTGAATTGTAGATGAAAAAGATGATTGTAGCAGTTATTTTGTAATGTGAACATTATGGCTGTTATGGCAGTCCCCGCGTTTTTCATTAGTAAGACAATTTGTGTGATAAAAAGCCCCGACTATCATGGCAGTTTTTCTTGTGGGTATTCTAGCCATTGCAGTAGCTTTCCTATTGTGAGTTTTCTAGTCACTATGGAAGTTTTGATATAGCTTCTAGGCAGTAGGAGCCCGTTCTTCCTCCTCTTGAATCATGATTAGTGTGGCATATATGCTTGTGCTAGTCTTTCCAGCAGTTACGACTCCATCTGTAATGTATTCTAGGGAAGGAGGTGGTGTTTGTGTAATAAGGATCACAGCGGTATGGCACGTTCTGTACCAGAAGTGTCGCGAGGGTTCTGATGGGTAAGGCAGATTCAGAATCAGGGAGAGAGATTATGGGCACTGTTGTTTCTCTTGTTTGCTTTACCCCCTTCCCCTCTGGCGGAATGCTCCCCACCGATACCCCCCCCCCCTCCATACGAATCACTGACGAGTTTTCTTTAAAGTAGCTCCATCATTGCTCAGTCATAACCTCCATGAATTTCAAATAGAGCACGGGCCTGGGCGCTCTGCACCTTGTCACTCTCCTTGTATGGCAGTCTCCCTAAACTGTTGAAATAGTATATATATATATATATATATATATATATATATATATATATATATATATATATATATCTTTTTCTTTTTCTTTCAAACTATTCGCCATTTCCCGCATTAGCGAGGTAGCGTTAAGAACAGAGGACTGGGCCTTTGAGGGAATACCCTCACCTGGCCCAATTCACATATATATATGTGTGTGTGTGTGTGTGTGTTTATCTCAGTGTTGTGAATATTTTTACTAGGTAAGTCTTTTTTTTTTTTTTTTTAGAATACTGCGTTTTTGTGCACTTATTCTTTTCAGTGCCTTTAGCCAGTATGGTGGTTAGGTATGTCCGCCCCCACATATGATATTGGATTTAAGTGTGGGATGTGTTCTCCTCAGTCCTCTTTACACTGCTTGACAGAATCATTCTCGTCGTCATTAGCCATTTTCTCGCATCCTTTTTACATCCCTCACATGGCAGATGGTCTGTCTCTTCACTTTCTTTTATCGCTGTTTCCTTGGTCAATGTGCTCACGAAATCATGTTGGAAAAGTTCCCTTCCGCTGAAGAGCAGTCATGTTTACGTCATTCGTTGCATTTCATGCATGTAAGGAGTTCTCTGCCCATCCCTTCCTATCCTTTTCCCTTCCAACCACCACAGTCCAAACCTCTAAAAGCAGGACATTGATTTCCCCTGATAGTACACAACTAAATCATACTTTTGCGCTTTAATTTTTGAACGACGATCTAGGCACGCCAGCTCTTCCTAATAGTTATATTGTCTCTCGTTTTACTTCATGGATAAACTAAACAAGCTTAGTCTTAGGCATACTGTCAGTTTAAATCCCATGTATCTCTATGTACCTCCCATCTATAGAATAGTTGTTATATTTAACCCCCCCGCCCTCCCTCATCCCTCTTTTTGTAACAAGTCTAAAACTCCTCTCTAACCCCTGACAGTCCTCGGGGTATAAAATCTATACATTTCATATACTGTGTCTTTGTTTCGTTACATTTGTGGTGTAAGCTCTCAAGCTAACCTGTTTTAATATTGAATATTAGTTGTATTAAGTATTATCCTTTGGATATTAAGATCAACATTATTTTAACAAAACTTTTGATGTAGTTTTCAGCAAAAATGATAGTCATTGAAAGTGTTTTCAGATATTCTGTAACTGCTCGGAAGGGTTGTATGTACAATATCCCCTGTAAATAGTGTGATCCGTTTCATAGTGGTCAAACTGTTAAAGTCAAACGCTATAAAAAAAAAAAAAAAGTGTTAGGTATAGTGAAAAATCTAATGTAATATTTGTCTACCTGTAAGGTTTTGATCTTCATATTGACTGGAGCAGTGGTAAGGTTGTCAGTCACATACAGTAACTCACAATGGTTAGAATATTGTTGAGTCCTCTCTTATCAAATATAGTTGAGATATTCATATGAATCAAAATGTCGGTTCATATAGATTAGATAACTTTATAAGTAAGAAAAAAAGTGTATGTTCCCCAGAACATAAGTTAACCTGAGTTTGTAACTTAAGAGAGGTGAGGTCGTCGAGGGTGACCTGCGCCCTAATCCTTTAACATTTTCGTAATTCATTTGCCGACCTCACTCAGTAGCGGCTGGTATATAATATTTTAATTCTATCTGTACTCACTCCTGTCGATGTGAATATACGAAAGCGCTTGACATCATATTTTCCGTTTCCTTGTGGTTTTTACTTGAATCATGTGTACTTTTAGCGTACACACACACACATGCCGAAATTGTGAAAAATTGTGAAAGTAGAATTAAGAGATAAATTGGTTAGGATATGGCCATGAACCTGGTCATGTGGGAATGCTTTGTCCAGTCACTCTGAGTGTGAAGTAAAACTCAAACCTCTAGGGAAACGTCTTAAAGGAACCTTCCCACAATGTAACGTATGAATCTTAAAACACTTAGACCGAGTGACATGTCTGGTTGTATTCTGATGAGGCATGGCAGTTGGTTTAGTACCTTAATAGTGATTTCAGGAAAGGTTAGACCATGTTACGGAGTAGCTCCAATTGTTGTATGTGTCTGCCAGGTTTCCAGTTCATGTTGTTCATACATTCCTGAATCATATCGTACCCTCATTGCCGCTGGCCTTGGTTCCCCTTAAGAGTTATTGTAAGGTTGAAATCCTGCAGCAGAGAGTTCTGGCGCGCTGATGTGTTCACACTGGTGTTCACAAGACCAACGCCTAGGCGCTGCTTTCGTGTGTGCCAGAAGGTACATATGTGGTGATAGGCATCAGAGCCATGTAGTGTTTTCATTCTTTTTCTCTGTGTTAGTAATCATTGTTAGAGATGTTATTGAGTTAATCCCCATCATGGACTTTGTGTTATACGTGATATGCCTTTTAAAGCGTATCGCTTTTCCTTGTTGCAGGAGGAGCAGGAGCCCTTATTGAGCTCCAGAAACAGTGGTAAAAGCACGAGCAGTTGTAGTAGCAGCACCGACATGATGCTGGGTCGGAAGCCCCTAGTGGACTTGCTGGCTGTGGTGTTCGGCCTGGGCGCTTGGGTCTCTGTCAACGGACTTTGGGTGGAGCTGCCCCTTCTCGTAGCTGACCTGCCCGAGGGATGGAACCTTCCCTCCTACCTCTCCGTTATCATACAGGTTCGTCAAGATCCTCCTCTTACTTCCTAGTCAGACCAATTATTTCTATACTACGGCCTCTGTGGAAAAAGATCAACGTATGTGAGGAAAGTGTTCAGTTTTATCAGTCAATCGTTCTGTATTTCTCGATGTTGATAAGTTGTACGTGCTTTTGCTTTATACAGCACACTTTAAGGTTTAAGCCAAGTTTTCCTTCTTGTAGATCATATTAAGTACCAGCGCACGACAGTACGAAGGGTCGTAAAGTTACCGAGTCGTATCGACGCATTCAACTATCGTATGGTGCATATATCAGTTAATGTACATCTTTCCCAGACTAGGTATTTTTGAATTCCCAGTACTTGACTTAGCAATACTGTATCACATTTTTGTAAAAAAAAAAAAAAGAATAAGTTATGTCTGCACATCAGTCTCGTTCAGATCATTTATTCTAAATCAAATTTCTGATACCTTTGATAATACATCCTCGTGTGAAATTTTAAAGAGCACCCTGATGTGTTCCTAGTTTGTTTACCAAGGTGAAAATGAAGACGTTCTTAGCCTTTCAAAAGGACTAAATGTTTAAATATCAAGCAGCATAGCCTATGCTAGCGTATTATATGACAATGTTTAAATTTCAAGCAACATAACTTATAATAATCTATCGTAAGTGCTGAATTATTAGATTTCAAGCAGCATAACATATAGTAAGCTGTTATAAGGACCAAGCAGCATAACATATGGTAAGCTTAAATCTCACGCAGCATGACACTGCTCCAAGCCTGTTATACTTCGCTTGAGTGTTCCATCTCGTACGTCCAAGCCTAGCACGTTTAGTTAGTACGTAAAGTTACACGCATTAATATCGTTATTATCTAGCCTAATTAGTTTAATATGACGAATAGGAAAGTTCGTTTGTGCTGGTGAATGTTAAAGAAAATTGTTTTAAAGGCCCAAAATGCGATATATGTTAGATTAGTTGAGGCTTGTTAAACTTTGACTGATTACTTTCATTTTAATTTTGTAGATCATTGCTTTCTTGAAAGTTATTTTGAAATATCAAGCAAATTAGTGACCAATTTTCAGGTGCTTCCGTTGAGAATCTTGACATCTCTTTGTGATGTCGTAGATACTTAGAATGCCTTTTCGTGTTGCAGTATGCTAGTTTAAATACCCATTTGTCGGTACATCGGATAACTGTTATTGACACCCCCTCTCTCAATACCACAGATCGCCAACGTTGGCCCCATAGCGTACTCGCTGTTGAGGTCATTTTATCCAGACCAGCGTCCAGCACCCGTGGTCTACGGGGTCCTGGCCATGGGCTGCGCCGCCTCCCTTCTGCTGTCGCTGTTCTGGCAGAAGACCTCTTGGGTATTCGGGGCGAATCACTCGACAGCACTGCTCACCTTTGTCTTCCTGCTGTCGCTGGTGGATTGCACTTCGTCGGTGCTCTTCATGCCCTATATGGCTGTCTGGCGAGAGATGTACCTGCCCTCTTACCTAGTCGGAGAGGGGCTTTCAGGGCTCTTACCGGCGCTGGTATCTCTGGCCCAGGGCGTTGGAGGCAACGCCAAGTGTGAGAATGTCACAAAATGGAACGTCACCGATGAAGGCAACATCTCTTATGTAGTTCAAGAGCCAATGCCTCTTCATCCAAGGTTCTCCGTCACATCTTTTTTCTACATCCTGTTCGCCATGATGATAGCAAGCACCATTGCATTCACCTTGTTGGAAAACCTGCCCAACATCAAAAGTGAACGGTCCATCTCGCCCACTGAGAGCGTGGCGACTCTTGCCGCCTCACAGACCAACACACAGCTGATGAGCAACGCCGTGTTCCCCAAGCAAGGCATGACATCGCTGGCGTACTGGCTCATGTTGGCAGGGCAAGCTTGGGCGTGCTGCCTCACCAACGGCGCCTTGCCCTCCATACAGTCCTACTCGTGCGGGGCGTACGGCAACATAGCATACCACTTGGCTGTCGCATTGTCGTCTCTTGCCAACCCGCTTGCGGCGCTCTTGACGTTAGTGCTGCCCCGAGCGCGGGCGTGGCTCCTGGTGGTACTGGGTGCCTTCGGCACTCTCATTTCATGTTACATCTTCGCCACCGCCGCCCTCAGTCCTCGGCCACCGCTGATGGGTACTCCGGGGGGAGAAGCTCTTGTTGTAAGTATTGCCGAGTCTGTGTTTAAATTTAAAGTCGAGAAAAGCCCAGTTGAGGGTTTAAGCTACTTTCCTCGTAAGTATTCCGTTTATTTGCGAGTCTTAAGCAAGGAGAAGGTGTCGTGGTAAGTCCTGGGTGTACGTATGTGTGCGTGTGGAGACTTCTCCCCTTCCACTCCCTTAAAGCTTGTGATTATATTGAATGGGCTTCCCAGGGGTGGTTCAAATTACCCAAATCCTGAACCTGGGGCTTCTGGACCCAAGTTTCATATGAGTTCGTGTGGGGGAGTTAAAGGGTCGCCTCGCCATTTTTTTTTTTTTTTTTTTTTGCCACAAAATCAGGGAGGTTTGTTTCATGTCATTCATGCCATTAGTTTCTGAATGGTTAGTTGAAATATTGGATGGTATATCATAGGAGAAACATCAGCCCCCCCCCCCCCCCCCATAAGCACTACGATAGACTCCAAGGGTACGCTACCCGGGCCTTTGACCGTATTTTATAAAGGTTCAGGTCATAGGCCAGTCCTTTGTACCCAATGATCGTACCATCGTGCTTATCAACAGGTCAAAGGGACGTCGCAGTTTCAGAAAACCATGTGTCAAGTGTGGTTTTCATAACGATTGTCGCCTGACTCTCGTCACATCACACACACGAGTGAAGGTGGGGAAGATGAGGAAAGGTGAACGACTTCAAGAGCTTATGTGCTTAGCTCAGCCATAACAATAGTATTGAGTTGTCTCACTTGCATCGCCAATTTACTGATTTGAGAGCTGACGAAATGCATATTTCTCTTAGTTATTCGTAAAAGGAGATATTATCAGTAGTAGTGGTTGTTGTAGTGGTAGAAATAGTAGTATTGCCTTTATTTTTGTTATTGCATCAGTAAAGGTGAAGGTATAAGGAAAAGCGGTAAATTGTGGTAGAGATGGTGCCAAGATTTAACGAGAGAGCAGAGTAGGGCTATGGATATTGGAAATGATGTTAAAGTGGTGAATGACAGGAGATAGGATGCATTTGGTGTATGAAGTATGTACGAATGGAGATTTTGGTCTTCCTTCAACTCGTGTGCAGTGAAGAAGTATGGAAATCCGTATTTCACTTTAACTCAAAGGTCACAGGTTAAGGATGTGTGCGAGTAATGTTACGTAGGCTGTATGTATCCCATTAATTGAAGATGTAGTCATAGTTATAGGCAAAAAGAATTATTATTTTGCAGGTACTGACTTGCTCTCCTTTTTTTCTAATAAAAAGTTATTTTTACCGCTGGTTTTCAAAAGCTTTGGGATTTATTAGACTTAATGTAGGTTTTCATACGTTCGGAAATTCCTTTTAATGTTGCTCAAGCCTAAACACGTTGATCAGGAGCGTTAAGAGCTGCAGTTTCCATCTTATTTTCGTGTCTTACCACTTTTCTTCAAGACCCGATGTCGTTAGTGGCTGCTGTCCATAGTAAAATCGAATCCACGGACCACTGGACTGTCGACGTCCCTTCTGCATTAAAGGAATTATTGTCATTTCACGTTTAGACAATGATGATGACAACTTCCCTTCTCCCCCATGGGTGATAGCAGACGTGGTGTTCTTGTTTTATTATTAGCGGTTGTTGTCTGGCATTTCAAGGAAATTGTTACTTGCTGGAATTTGCTTCAGTAAAACTTTTCCGTTTTTCTCTTTATGTTCGCTAAGACTGCATTGGCATGTAAGGCGGTAAGAACAGAGGATTGAGCCTTAGAGGTAATATCCTCATTTGGCCACCTTCTCTGTTCCCTCTTTTGGAAAATTAAAAACGGGAGGAGAGGATTTCTAGCCCCCACCCCCGCTCCCTCCCCATTTAGTCGCCTTCTACGACACGCTGGGAATACGTGGGAAGTATTCTTTCTCCCCATATATATATATATATATATATATATATATATATATATATATATATATATATATATATATATAAAACCTTAGCCAGGTACCCATTTTATCGACTAACCCTTAGAGGTGGATGAACAGCTGAGTTGACTATGGGCCGACTGCCGCAACCAGGATTCGAACCTGTGCTCTCGACCCTGGGAGGCCCGTGAGTGCGTCACGGTGAGGAACGCTAACCCAACTATTTATGCAAGGTTCCTAACCGTTCAGTGCAGTGTTTCTTGCAGGGATACCAACCGTCAGAACTAAGTGAAATATCCCGTTTATTGTAAATATAGCCTCATGCTGCAGCGACTATCAGAACGCTGTATGTATATAAATTCGTCATTCATATATTTTTGCTTTTGTAGGCGTATCATCTTAAGGAATCACAATCAGTCTTCTCATTTTCAAAATACAGTATAGGGTTGTAACGATGATTTGCAAGAGACATTCAGAACCCTTGCCTTGGTAGTGGTTATTTCCTGATGTCAGTGAACTCTGCATCATCACTGCTCTCATCATGACCAGCCACTGAAAGCTCTGATTTTGGTATATTTAGATTTATGGAGATAATTACCGGTTAAAATGAATGTGTAGTACATGTTATCTATTTCCTTCCTTCTCTTCGACTCTGAGTGGTTATATATATGTTGGTAATTTTTGCAGGTATAAATTTCGTGACAACTGCACGTCCGAGTCTGAAATTCACCAGATATTATATACGCAGAGGCTGTTATTTCACTGTTTTAGTCGAAGGAATTATGCATTAGCATATTTATAGAAATTCTTTGTTTAGAGGAACTGGCCTAACTCGTTCTGGAGATGATGGAAGCACAGCATCTCTACACACATGAAAAAAAACGTTCAACCATATCACATGGAGAAGTTTGCCTTTGTGTCTGTACCGTTGTTCTAAGAATTGTACAGTTAGACATGCAAGTCTGTTGTAGTCTTATCTCCCGTCAGATATACAGATATTCTGTATCATATGACTCAATGTATCTGTGATATTTTGATGGGTCAAAGCTCTTGTAGCAGGGTAAATGTACTTTATGTCTTGTATGTATTATAAAAGTTGGGAAGTCCTTTCTTTGCACTCGATTAAATAGTGTTATTAAGGGATACTGAGTTATATAAGTTAATCACTGTTAGCAAGGGTTACTGGGTAAATTAAGAAAAGTTTAGTTAATGAGGATAGCAGTGGCCACTGGGTAAATAAAAGAAAAAATGAAATCCGGTTGCGAGGACTGCAATCGTGAACACACGTTACAGGCGAGCAACGAACAAGTACATGATGGCCGCTTCTCCGAACCCTAGTGTCGCCACTCATATTACTAAACCGTCTCCTTGGTCACCGGGTTCCCTGGATGTGACTTGGGTTTATCACTGTTTGTGTCTTGCGTTATCTTTGTTTGTTTTTGTCCATTGTGTGTGTGTGTGTGTGATGGGAAGTGTCTGGGTATGTTTCTGTTTGTCTTTTGTGTCTATGCGGGGGATTGAAAACGAGATATAGCGAATAGATGAATTTGAAACAAAAAAAGCGAAAGTCAACGAGGAAATTAGAAAAGAAATAGGAAAATTTTGTGGGAAACAGTTGCCGTGCCATATGAGTTGAATCATCCCACATATCGTTGACCATGACTAGTCATTTCATAAGAAATAGATCTATTACAGTTATGTGCCCAGCACAGGAGAAAGGTTCTCGTCATGCTTAAATTCAAGGCTGGGCAGTCTCCATCTTATCTTCAGTAACCTTAATCATATATCTATCGAACTGCTTGCGTATTCTCTAACTTCATTTATCAGCTATAGTTCTTTTTTTTCAGATTAAGAAAAAGATTATTTCTCTATATCGGGTTAATCATATTTCGCTGCAGTTGTGTTGTCATGTTGTGTAAGTTGTATGTGACCCAGGGTAAGGTGTACAGGTCCAGGGGTCACGTGCCACATATCCCTCCATACACTCACACGTGGGGTGTGGGCACGGGTTCAGACACGTGACACTGATGCAGACAATACAGTTATTCCAACACAATACCGTGCACTACGTAACCCGCCCGAGTTAGGGTGGATTGGGATGACTTGTGTAAGGTGTGTGTGTGTGTGTGTGTGTGCATTTACGGGTTCTTTGAACAGCCATCCTTACTTCAATAGGACATAGAACTGGTGGTTTTATTACACATAACGCGAACATGGCGTCGGCTGTAGGTCATCCGTGAGGTATATATATGCCACATTGTTGATCGCTAGATTGCTCTTAAATAACAATGTACGGTACATTACTCCTCATAGCCTTATAAGATGCTACTCTGCTGGAGTGTACTTGACCGCAGTAATTAATGTATAGGAGGAAAACATCAAAATAACTATAGACATATTCGCCTAAATCAAATTATGTATCAGAAAGCCAAGTATTATTGGCACATTGTTCTAGTTATACAAATTCATGGTGAGTTCTTGACAGCCTTCCCATGGCACGCCATGGACACTTCACGGCATAAGGAACAGAAAACTATTTGCTGTAAAGTTTCCATTCTGCAAGGAAATACTGAAAAGGCAAGGGAAACAGACGGCATAACTTACATGGTAATCCCAGGGCGGAGTTTGCAGTTCTAAAAACTGATGCGGATTCATTTCTGGATAGATTGTTAAATCTCAAGAAAATAGCTGCTGTCAGTAGCCTGAAGATGAGTAAAGGTGATATTTTCATCCGTTTGGTATTTTAGGGTAACGCTTTTGAAGATCATCGTTCGTTGCTGAAAGCATTTGTTTTTTAATTAGGTCAAGCAATTAATATATTTGATATTTCATGCAGTATGTATGATAAAATGTTTCCTACCTAAATGTTCTAAAAAATATATCACTGGAATTAGGTAAAGCTGAAGTAATAACACCATTAAGACAGGGTTACTCACAGTGTGATAGGGACTTTAGTAAGCATCCCACGTGGTTATTCCAGGGCTGGGTTGGGGTCAGGCGAGTTTACGTGGTCGATCTCGCCTGCCCTAATAACCTTTCCTTCAACAAGTTTTTCTGCAGTTGTGATGATCCGTGTCATGGCTCTTTGAGTTGACACCATAGTACGTACAATCCATCAGGATATATTGAGTAGACCTTGAAAAGTAAGATTGTCATACATATTCGCCATTTCCCGCGTTAGCTAGGTAGCGTTAAGAACAGAAGGAAGTATTCTTTCCACTAAACCCAGGGTATATATATATATATTATACAAACTTTAAATCTTTTCTGTTTTTACTTATGACAGCAGCACTGTGAATTGTCGCGTGTTATGCATCCATTTCTTCATTATATTTCAGTTTTTGTCTGTCTATAATTGAAGAGCATGGCTTGTCCTCCAGTTTGTTCCTTCTCCCAATCTTGAACTGTAACCAGTGGCAGCTTTTGTGCACTTAGCAACTGTGCCTCAAGTTTTAATAAGAGATATTACTTTTAGTCTGTGTGCCTCCATTAAACCACTGTGTACCCTAGTTTTTTTTAGTCTAGATGGCTTGTCGACCAATTTGTATCTTCACTTAATACTGATACTTTTTTTATATCCTCCAGGTGTTCATATATAGATACTTTGGTTTCTTATGTTTCGTTGCCTTTGCTTTAACTTACCTCCCCTCTTAGCAGTTATCCCCACATATGAGACTTTGCCATCTGCACTTGATACAGAATTCTTTATCCCCGGAATTATAACTCAGTCACTTTATGCAGCAATATTACCTTCATTCGAAATAAGGATATTTGTGCCTTAATTTATAGGCATAACAATATAAGCCTTTATACTTATTTGTCAATGCTTTATGACCTTTATCATGCTACTGCCTCTGGGCTATTTCACATGACCTTTAGTCTTGTACTTTTAAATGTCCTTTCCAAGGAAAAGACCAGAAACTCATTCTTACACATACAACCTCTGTGTCAACTTTTACAAACTTCCAGTGCTTATTGTTTTCCTGCCACCAGGTATATCCATTATTCCATTACAGTGTCATCTTTGGCCTTCATTCATACATTACAGCTCTAGTCACACTTGATAGCCTTAATGCTTCATCTTTCAGTTCTTGATACCATAATGCTCCAACTTACTCTTCCCACCATTTATAGTCCTGTTATGGCTTCAGCAGACCATTTGGTCTGGCATTTATAGCTTATCACATAATTATGAGTCAGTATTCCCCACTTTGAACTTTTGTGCATTTTTCTGTTACAACATTCTCTTCTAGTCATTAGGTATTCACTTACAATTTTGAATTATCCTTTACACCATGCCCCCATTACCATTTAAGTCGGCATTCTTTCTCTTAAAATTGGTCGTTTCACAAATGCACCTCACCAATGATAAACTACATCTTTTTTTTTTTTTAACATTTTCACTGATTTAACCATTCTGAACTCAATAAGATTCCTTCCTGTTGTTATAGTAAGCTGAACTTTCCTGATGAAAAGATTTCAGAAATGCTGAATTTGCATTTATAATGAAATATATTAGTAATTTTATCTTTGTACTTTATTGATTCAGCTATGATTTTATGAAATTTCCTAGAATTGCTTGGATTTTTTTTTCAAGAAATTTTCCAGAGTTAAAGGAAGATCATCTTTTTAACTTTGAATTGATAAATGAATCAGAATTTCAGTATTTCATCATGTTAAAACTTACAGAACAAACTTTGAATAACTATCATCTTAGTGGAATAGTAACTGACTTCTTTGTTCTCACCATTTGTGCAGAAATCTTGAGTGATTGAACTGCAACAAACTCATTCAATGAAATAATAAGAGATCTACCCCTTTTGACAACAGGTATTGGCGTGGATACTCTTCACAGGCGTGATGACTTATGTGCGAGTGGAGATTGCGAACCAGATGCGTGAGGAGAGTGCTCGAGCTCTCTTCTGGTGTGGTGCAGTCACTCAGGCAGGTTCGGCAGTGGGTGCCATCACCACCTTTGTCTTGATCAATGTCTACAATCTCTTCACACCTTACTATCCTTGTTAATTGTTGTTGTTTGTTAATCACGTCTTTAATCTGTATATTATTCTAATAGAGTGACTACATAATGTATGCCTCAAACTGTCATATAATAATACAACATAAATTCCTGTGCCAAATAGTAGTTATGGTTGTGCACTCTCTGGCAGTGAAGGGTCAAGGATTCTTATTTCATTCTTAGGAGTGTAGATGTTAGTTCTCTAAAGTACTAAAAGTTAATCCCTGCCCAGTTTACTTCTTTCCCAAGGCGTTGTTCCTTATAGTAATGGAAACATCATGAGTAGTTTTTCACCTTAGCATGAGGTGTAAGATTACACTCACATACTGCTCATATTTGATATAATCTGTCAATGGATTTCTGGTAATTTTTAACTTTTTTATTTTTTCTAAAGTATACGTAGTTTCCAAGCAAACCGATATGGCTTGAATAGGGATCCCATCAGTAGAGAGTTTGGAGTTACTTAAGGTTATCTGGGTATCTCAGAACTATTGCAGAAGCTTGGATTTAGTTTTTAGTACGACAGTTGGGCAAGCCATGGGCATATAGCTGACAGATGAGAGATTGCCTCATAAACATTGCATGCAATTTATGTTATGCAGTATATTTAAATGTACTCGCAGAAATAAGGTAGTCATAGCAAAATAATTTTCAGTTTATCTTTTATTGTACTACAGTTATTTTTTTCCCAGCAGGTAGGAGGCATATGTACAACTATTTTAATGTGATAATAATGACCTGTGACATGGGGAAATAGAGTGGAAGAACACTGGAGGGAGAGGAATGGGGGAAGAATGCATGGAATGGTGTATGTGAGGGAGGCATGTAAGAGCAGGGTGAGTGGAGACTTTTGCTGTGACCACATCTTTGATGGGAATTCCTGAAGGGAATGGGCATCAATGATATAGATAGATAGATAGATAACAATCACATAATCACTTGATATTTGCAGTGTACATGTGGTTTTCTGGACAAGGAATATTTCTGGTGGTAAAACTAAGACAATGACTTGATTTGTGCTGCAGTTGTAAAGCTGAGAAAGGAAAAGTGTACAGAATAAGCAAGTGCCTTAGTTATATAGAAGACTGTCTATTTTGTTGGAATTCTTATCGTGATAAAAGTGGGGCTGTATGTTCATGATTTACTTCAAATCAGAGCTAATAGAAATTAGACAAAATATCTCATTTACATATGATGATGTAGCATACATAAGTAAATAAATAAAGCCTGATTTTCCTGTAAACAGTTTTCATGAGACAGTGGTAAAGAAACTACAAGTAGCATGCATCTCAAGTGGTGCTCCTAATTGCCTCAGGTTATCCAAAGATTGTCATAGAATACCTTTTGTTTATTTAAAGGATTTTTTTTTGTCAGCAGTTACACAATCTTCAGAAGTGTTCAGTGTAGAAACTACAAATGTTTCAGGAAAAATGGTCTTCTGGTTCATTATGTGATACTTTCAACAAAGTAAATGACGTATTTTTTTTCACCTGCTAGCATTTACGTGTAAATAATATTCAGTATTTATATTCCTTTACTATTAAAAATGTTAAATAAATTTTTTTAATTGCCCACTGCATGTTCATGTAGAAACTGTGATCCATGTACATATCTCATCATGCATCAGGTAACACTAACTATATTCATTGGTATTACAGTATTGTAATTTACATCCACAGTAGATAGGATACAGCATGTTGCATGTGTAGGTGTTGGCACAGTAGGGTTAAAACAGTATATGCTCACAGGAGAGTGGAATGAGGTGAATGAATTCAATGCTGTAACAGTCTGAAAGCTTCACACACACCACTCTACATATGGAGGCAAAATGTGATCATCACTGCATTTAGTTGATTTGCGTTAATAGTGTTCACCTTTCAAGATTTATATAACCCTAAAATTCTGCAGAGTATATTACATTGAGAAAATATGGACTGCAAAAAAAAGTTTTACAAGTAAAACGTTTATGTATATATAAGAACTATTACTTTATTATTCAAAAACTGTGCTACAAAAGAAAATTCCTCTCGTGGAAGAAAATTTATACATTGTGACTTTGACTGGTTATATATACAAATTTCCAGATTAAACAGTTAAACATCCATCAGTTACAAAGGAAAAATCTTAAACAAAATGCTGCAGTTCTACATCAACAACTAACACAAAATGTCTTTAATCCACACCATAGTGCCATACAGGAAAAAAATCAATATGGAGGAACTCCAAAGCAAAAGAGCAGCAACTATATGTCTACAATTTAAAGCAAACTACACCTCTTATAAAAAAGAATGAATTTTACATAATTTCATGGTGTATATCTTTTTCATTTTATATTTCATACTTGATCGCCATTTGCCATATTAGCGAGGTAATGCCAGGAACAGACGAAGAAAGGCCACATCCACTCACATCCATTCTCTAGCTGTCATGTGCCATGTATATATCAATAACAATATGTATATATACATACAACAGAGTGGTCACTATGGTAATGTCTTTTGTATGACAAACGATCATGCATATTAATTTTCTATTTCTTAAAAGTACAATATTTCAATTCCCTAGCATTTATATTGAAAATAATTTTATATAAATTATTTTCAGACAAAATGAACCTAAAGACTATCAATGAAGTCTGTAATGCTCTTTGGTGTGCCCGAAGGATGACACTAAAAAACTGCTATTAATAGGGCCAAAATCACTAAGATAAACTTGATGAAAATGAGCATATATTGAACACTGCATTACCAAACACTTTTAAGTGATTCTCATACTTGAAGACAAGTTCTAATTATGTCATCCTGGATCGACATGTGAAACTTCCCAAAGATGAAATGCCTATTGTAAAATACTTTTCATAATAACACACAGTAAATTAAAATATATGTTATGTATTCTAAGTTTTGTAACTGAAATTAACAATGGTATCCACAAAAATATCTTGAATATAATGCTCAAGTGGATTAAATCAAAAACTTTTCTTAAGAAATACAGTACATATCTGATGATTCACTTTTAAATCAAAGGCAGTACATTTAAAAGAATATGGAAGACTGTTTACAAAATATTCACAATTTGGCAATGGTATTTTCTGCCAGAGAGCAAGTGAGGCCCTTGCCATCTGGTTCCACATTCAGTTGTGTAATCTTGCCATCGTCAACAACCATGGAGTAACGTTTTGACCTCAAACCCCCTAATACAGCCAAATCTTGCTGTAAGCCAACTGCTTTCGTAAATTCACCATTAGTATCAGCAAGCATGCGAACCTGTAGTAATAAAAATGAGCAAATTGGTTTCTCAAATTGACAACTGAGATATAAGTGAACTTAGTATGGGTTCACATATTATAATAGTACAGCCAGTCTCAATCTTCAAAGGATGTTCTTATGATAAAGACATTAATTAAATAGTTTTTTACATAAATATGAATGCAGACAAAGCAAATTATGACACTGGAAATGATATACAACATGCAAGTGTTATTTACAGAAAACATGATGAATGGTATGGTGAAAAGAGATACCAAAAGCCTTGCATACAGTGAAGTAAGACAAAATAACAAAATTGAATCAGAATGCACTTAAGTTTATCAAAAACCAGAGTGATACACCTCATACTCAGGGTAAAATTGTGTCAACTCCCAATCCCCCCCCAACTAAGTGCTTTCTAAGATGCTCACTGGGCTCTCTCTGAGTGTGGGTGTAATGAAAAAAAAAATCCTGACTACATTAGAAATGAAATTGTATAACTAAGTAATACACTGGATCATTTTGTAAAAAAGGAAAGCAAGATTTGTTTCTAAGAACTGCTAGAAAACATAAACTGTATAGTTTACAACGATGGAAACTGCTTTAAGAATATATTCCTTGGATACTTAATTCTAAAGAAATGTTCTATACCAATTTATATTCATCTTCCCTAAAACAATAATTATAGGTACCTTATTTCCAGCACTGTGCCTTTCTCCCCATGCTGCCATCACAAAAGGATCATTTACTGCCACACAAGCAATTTCATGAAAGCCCTTAGATTTGATTGCATCTGCTTGAGTTATATAACCTGGGAGGTGAGTCTGAAAACATTCCACATAGGTCAAATTACAGAGGAGTTTCATAATATTAGATATGAAGACATGCTGCACTAATGTTAAAAGAAAATACTACTGATCTGTAAAGTTGAGAAAGTTTTAAAATAGGGTGGGGGAGGGGGCGAAAATTTTGGGAGCCTTGAAAAATGTGTGGAAGTCGAGAACATTATCTCGGAAAGCAAAAATGGGTATGTTTGAAGGAATAGTGGTTCCAACAATGTTGTATGGTTGCGAGGCGTGGGCTATGGATAGAGATGTGCGCAGGAGGATGGATGTGCTGGAAATGAGATGTTTGAGGACAATGTGTGGTGTGAGGTGGTTTGAGCGAGTGAGTAACGTAAGGGTAAGAGAGATGTGTGGAAATAAAAAGAGCGTGGTTGAGAGAGCAGAAGAGGGTGTTTTGAAATGGTTTGGGCACATGGAGAGAATGAGTGAGGAAAGATTGACCAAGAGGATATATGTGTCGGAGGTGGAGGGAACGAGGAGAAGAGGGAGACCAAATTGGAGGTGGAAAGATGGAGTGAAAAAGATTTTGTGTGATCGGGGCCTGAACATGCAGGAGGGTGAAAGGAGGGCAAGGAATAGAGTGAATTGGAGCGATGTGGTATACAGGGGTTGACGTGCTGTCAGTGGATTGAATCAAGGCATGTGAAGCGTCTGGGGTAAACCATGGAAAGCTGTGTAGGTATGTATATTTGCGTGTGTGGACGTATGTACATGTGTATGGGGGGGGGGTTGGGCCATTTCTTTCGTCTGTTTCCTTGCGCTACCTCGCAAACGCGGGAGACAGCGACAAAGTATAAAAAAAAAAAAAAAAAAAAAAAAAAAAAAAAATTTACAGTTCTAACAAGTGCTTTGAATCAATCTATGCACACAAAAATTTGGAAATGTCATTAGCTATAAAATGCCAACATTCAATGTCCACACAAAAATTTGGAAATGTCATTAGCTATAAAATACCAACATTCAATGTCACTTTTACACCAAGTTGCAGTCACCTAGTAATTCACCAAAACCAAAGCTCCCTATCCACAACCAAGCCCACTGAATTTTCTATGATTTATTCTGGACACTTCACATGCCTTCATTTAGTCCACTGACAGCATATCAATCCCAGTATGCAACATAGTTCCAATTCACTCTATCTCATGCATACCTTTCACCCTCCTGCATGTTCTGGCTCCAATTGCTCATGTGGGCGTGTATGTATATACATGTGTATGTGGGTGGGTTGGGCTTTTCTTTCATCTTTCCTTGCACTACCTCGCTAATGCAGGTTAAAAACTAATGCAGATTAAAAGCGAGTGGTGGGATGAAGATATCCAGTTGTATGTGAAAGAAAACAGAGAGGTGTTCAAGTGGTACTTAAAGGGAAGGAGTACAAATGAATGGGGGATGTATAAAGAAAGTGGCAGGAAATCAAGAGGAAGTTGCAGGGGTTGAAAAAGAGGGCAAATGAGAAATAGGGTGAGCAAGCAAACTTATGGGAGTATGCAAAGTTGTTTTATAAGGAGGTTGATAATGGGCAAAAAACAAGAGAACGAATAGGAACAGTCGTGAAGGGGGTAACAGGGTTAGTGTGATGAAGTGAGGAGGAGAATGGAGTGATTATTTTGAAGGACTATTAAATGTTTCATGATAAAGAGGCAGAGGCACATGCAGGTTGTTTGGGTTGGGGTGGTATGCGAAGTAAGAGAGTCATGGAGAGATGTTTGGTGGAGAGAGATGAGGTGTTAAAAGCCTTGTGTAAGATGAAATGCAGCAAAGCAGTTTAAGTGGATGGTATTTCAGTTGAACTTATTGAGAAAGGATTTTCAATGTATGTATGGATCATGGTGATGTGCCTGATGACTGGCAGTATGCATATATTGTGCTTTTGTATAAAGGCAAGGGGATAAAGGTGAGTGTTCAATCTACAGAGGTATAAGTTTGCTGAAGGTACCTAAGTTGTATGGGAAGGTATTAACTGAGAGGGTGAAGGCATGTACAGAGCACCAGATTGGGGAGGAACAATGTGGTTTCAGAAATCGTGGGGGACGTGTATAGCTGTTGTTTGCTATGAAGGTGTGTAAGAAATACTAGTCCTTAAGAGAAACATGTATTTGTATGTGGTATTTGTGGACCTGGAGAAAGAATATGACAGGGATGATATGGATCCCTTGCAGGTCTTAAGAATATATGGTGAGGGAGGAAACCTGCTACATGCAGTGAGGCTTTTTTTGACTTTACAAGTGATGTTTCACAAGAATGTACATGCCTATCATGCCAACAGGGAGTTGGTTTTAAGTATATCCTAGCAAGATGGTTTTCAGTATATCCTAGGAACAATACCTTTCAGGATTTTCTAATCTGTATTTTAAGACATAATTCAACCATCTCATGCAATGAACTGGAACAATGTGGTATACTGGGGTTGAAATGTTGCCAGTGGACTGGACCAGGGCATGTGAACTTATGAGATAAACCATGGAAAGGTCTGTAGGGCCTGATTATGAACAGGGAGCTGTGTTTTGCCGAATTACACGTGAGAGCTAGAGAATGGATGTAGGTGGTTGCAGCCTTTCTTTGACTGTTCTTGATGCTACTTCACTGATGCAGGAAATGGCAATCAAGTATGAAAAAATACACTCTCCTATCTGTGTTCTAGAGAGTACAGTCTCAGTAAATTCCAGTTAACAGTTTTCATATCTCAAGGCCACTGTAGGTTATGAAGGACCTCTGCACATTTTTGAATGACCTGATAGAACTCTAGTCTGGATAATAAAATAGCTTTTAAGATTATTATTAGTTTGAACTCACCTTGGAGCAACCAGGTGTGAAAGCCCCTGGAACAGCAAAAACAAGCACCTTACGGCCAGCACACAAATCACGGGTATTGACACATTTGGCTGGGGTTTCCTCAAAAAGGTCCACACTAGGAAGTTGATCACCAACCTGTTGATATACATAATCATAATTCAAAATGTAACCAGACCTATACAACAGTTTTGAATATCATCATATGAAACTGTAATGAAACTATTAGGGTGAAATTAAGTCATTATACAACCTCTTCTATGAAATTTAGCTACGATAAAACTTCCAGTACAATACTTTATGACTAAGCAGTGTTCAAATGTGTTTATATATCCTGGGTATTAGAGTAAAATTGTCATCATACAACCTCTAGTATGAAATTAAGCTACTATAAAATTTTCAGTACAATACTTAGGACTGAGAAGAGTTCAGATAGAGTTTTTGGATTATATATGCCAATTCTTCAGTAGGTTTTTATTGTTTACGTTATTCATAAGTAAATATATACCGTATAAAGCATTAAAATACATTTACTCTGTGCTTACCAAAACTTTTTCCTTTTATGTGCCTCCAACAAGTGAAATGTATACTAGGGCAGAATATGGCAACAACAAAGTAGATGAAGTGCTGGGGGATGAATGCTTGTAGTACATCATTATATGGGTAGAATAAGAGTAAAAACCACAGAAATAAAAGAAAACTTACGGAAGCATGGAACATTTCCATCTCTTATTCTAACTTCTGAGATGTGCGCCAATTTTGCGGACATCTTAAATGCACAGGCATTAGGATTATAAATGTCTGCCAGTATGTTAAACTGCCTATCTCAGACTTGGAGAAATACGTTTTAAGAAATCTAAAGACAACTTCTGAATTCACTCAACACCAGACACACAAACTAACCTCCTATCAACTACGGTGAAACAACTATAACAATCAAATTTTTTGAATGATGCTGAAAATTAGGCACTGTCAGATGAGGTTTTCATTGGTTCGTATGATCTAGATATTACAACTTCAGCATCTATTAATCCAGCACTTTCCTTGGTCTTCAGAACCTTCCCCACTGTTTTCTTATCAATGAATACAGAACGATCCAAGTCATGCTCCGCAAGTTTCATTTTCTAAACAATGTACTTTATCATTCCAAAGTTTCAATGTGCCTGTAAACTAGCACAATATCTACAAAATCACTCGATACAAAGCTATCGGCAAAATTATAGTTCAGCTCTGCATTATTATTAACTTCAGATATTAACTTCAGAATTAAGTGATTCTATTCTGTAATGCTAATTATATCCATAAATATGTCTTTTACCAGACAGGTATTAAAGTAAGCTACAATGATAATATGAAAATTCAAAACCCTTTCTTAAAGATACACTCAGTTTTGCTAAATATATGTATTAAATATATACAAATCTGCCAAATATAATTTCATAGAGAGCAACTGTAGTTTCTGCGACAAAAAAATCAATACCTGCCACATACTCTGTATCTCTGGCACTTTTAAATCTTCTGATGTCATGACACCCACGTTACAGATTCTAACATACTCATGACACAGAACCAGACATGGTCATGACAGTTTCATTACAGCAATTCCAAACGTACTTTAAGGAGTTTTTTTTACACAACCAGGAATAAGACCTCCCTCCTAAGCATTGGCAGCATCATATTTGATAAGGATACTTACAGCCCCCGGCAGTGTCTGCATCTCTCAACTAACTCACGAACACTAGGACTCATTTCTAAACTCATGCCATACCTTAACAGACATTGCTCTGGTTATGGACGTATGTAAATAGGAAAGACAGCCACCAGAAGCACGTTGCAGAGTGGGACGTAGGTGCAAGTAGCGAAGCAACGCCATCCTATGGAGAGGATTTAAGAAACCACTGTTGCCAAACCCCAAGGCCATGACATCCATGAGGACAGAAATCTCAAGGTAGTATGTAGAGTCGTTAGAAACGTTGCAAGTTATCGTTTTTTTAATATATTTCCAAGGGTTTCATAGCTTTCTCATTTTAAATCTGATACATGGAGGGTGGTTATTATCCTCAAATGAAAACAGTGTCATTGTATAACAGCTTAAATTAGACCGGCGGCGGCGTGTTATTGCCGTGTGCAGGAAGTTGTTTTGTGGCGATGTGCAAGAGGTAATTTAAAGTGAATAAAAAGTGGAGTGAAAATGGACGGACTGTTAAATGAAAACGGTGATTCGATTATTTCATATTTTGTTAAAGACATGAAGTTGACTGGACCGTGCATGTCATTAGATCATTTCTAGATTGACTGCTTACTGTTTATTGCCTGTACTGAAAGTTTATGAATACTTTTTTCCTTGAGTCTTGTAACGCACATCCTGTGCCTTGTTAAACCCCTCATTACCTGCATCATGATTCATATAATGGTGGTCACCAACCCATAACCGGGTGGCACATGTAGCTGTAGTCTATGTATGCTTACTCGGATGGTATGAATAACACTACCTATGAAAGACCACAAACACGTTGCTTTTGTAACATGTACGCTTAGATTAAGAAATTCTCTAGTGGTCATTAAAGTACACACAGAACTATACATGAACCATACAGGCAGCAAAACATGTCTTCCAAAACTCTTCGCCATAGTCCATAGGATTTTTAGTCGTGAAACGTGAGGATTTTAAGTCTCTATTAAATTTTCTTTTAGAGACCTAACTTGCCAGTCTATTTTATTCAAATTTCATTTAATACTGGTTGTTAAGGTTATACATTTAATCTGCAGAGTGAAACACGGAAAGTCCATTGACCTTTCATGAAAGGTGATGTAGCTTCAGTTTGTGTAAAGTGGTCCAATAAATTCAAACGTTGCCAGTCCGTAGATTCTATTCATTGTATAGAACAAAAATGTCGGTCCATTGGTCTTTTGACTGCAGAGGGAAAATGGTCGTCAGTTTCCACAGTTAAACGTACAGTCATGTTATGACATTACTGAGAATTCGTAGAAACCTCGTCCATCTTGACACATGCGTATATTCAACGTAACCTAATCTCTATCTTACCACTGAACTAATTGCGAGGTTATAACAATTCTCATATCCAAGAGTTGCAATCGCGAGATATGTCAATACGACATATGTCTGGACGTCAACGTGTAGAAACTGCAGCCTGGCCACACTATATCATAATAACGTAGATTGAAGGTACGTGGCTGAAGTGTAGCATGTGGGTCCACATATTTCTGGTATCTTATTTGTGACATGTGATATGCTATGTGTTCATCCACAGACTTTTTATGAAGCCTTGATGCTGGTGAAAGGGGGGTAGTTAGAGATGAGGCATCGCAGGTAAACTCCCCGCAAGATAAATGTCAGAAGTCGTGTAGGGGAATTCCATGTACGGAGGAAGTGCCTTCAGGGTCTAGTCAAATAGCCGAGACATCAGGTACTGGGTTGGTACATTTGTCTAGAGAGAGGCAACTGCCTGACTGCCTTTCTACGGTGATGTCCCGGGTATATAAGAGGCAAGAAAGTCATATCATGAAGGTGGTCTGGAAGAAGCTATTCCATAAGGAAATTAGAGACGTCGCAGCCGAATGTCACAAGCTCTGAATTTTCCATGTTGTTGGACTGAGGTCAGGTCCGTAAGAGCAGCTCTTCTCATGGAAAGTATCTGGGCGTCTTAAATAGATAATTACAGCGGTAGCTTCTGACTTGCAAACGTCGAACATCGACCGGTAGCTCAGGTAAGGTCAGATACCATGACCTGCTACCAAGATAAGGCGGCGTCAATAAGGGGACACTGTAAAGCGATACTGAATGTTTACCTTAGAATTGAATAATTAAATTCTATCATTCTGACTGTAAGTTTGGACAAATCTTAGTCCTCATCACTTTCATTATGTTTCGCCCCTGCCGTTGTAGTACAGCCATTGTCATGAAACTGCAAATTTGATATACTTGTACATGGTGATAGATTCGTAAACATGAGTGAAGATTCTCCAAGGATAAGCCTACAATAGGTCCTTGTGGATGACAGTCCATTCACGAGATGCCACTACCAGTTCGGGTCCTTGTTAATGACAACCCTTTCACGGGGTGCCATAATTGGAACAGGTTGGATGTGTTCTTGGAGAATTTCTAACGCAGGTCGGGGATGTGTTCTCGGGGTGCCATGACTGGCATAGAATGTGACGTCGGTTGTGTGTTCACAGGATGTAATTAGGGAAGGTCATGTGTGTTTTGGTGTCATTACTGGCAAAGGTTGGCCCATGTGTAAATGTGAGTGCATTGGGCTATTTTAGGTAGATCTGTGCCGTGTAATGTGTCGAGAGTCTTAATAATGCATTTTGGCTTATAAAACTATAATTTCCCTGTTAGTTTTAATTAGGCACGCTACAGTCCCCATATTGATAGTATATCTTGAGATTTCTGTAAGCATCCGTAGTTTTTATGTCAATAATAATGCTATGCCTTTTGCTGAAAACTTTGTGAGAACTTTAAAAGCGACACATTTCCATTAAAGGCCGAGGATCTGGCAACAGTGGTGGTGGAGGCCCTCAGGACGCAGGCGCGGGAGTCAGCTGATCATGGATGTAAACATTTGGCTCTCAAGCTCTTTAAGAGGTATCTTAGGGTAGTTATTTTTAAAGATGATATAACCTGTAGAAAGATGTAGTGCCTTATGACAGAATTCTAAATGATGGGTTATTATACCGTTTTAAAGTTAATTGGTTAATAGTTAATGTGAGAACCTTCGGGTCTTCTTACACAATAATTCTTAACTAGGGCCATCATCCTTTATTTCCAACTCTTCGTTTCATTGGAAATGGAGAAGAGGTGTAAAAAGAAAACATTAAGTGAGACCATAAGCAGAAGGCAAGAAGGAATTTGAATTAGGAAAGGCCAAGTAAGATGAATGAAGGAAAAAAATAGGTGATCGCTATCTTGAAATCGTATTTTTTGTTTAGTGCACCATTGTGTTTATCTCAAATATTTGTTTCGCACTTAACGATGACTACGTAATTCAGGTTATTCCTAGAAATAAACTGCTACAAACTACACTCATTTATTTGTAATATATCCGGTAAGTTGTCTCATTGAAAAGAACATGTAGCATTCAGATAGAATATATTATGATTTGATGGCCATGGAAGACCGTATGACCAATGTTAATCCTTAAAGCCAGAATGAGACATCCATAAGGAACGGATAATTAAGATATATACAGATGAGTTCTGTATCACATGTAAAGATTTGTTGCTAAAATGATGATTCCCATTTGTTAGTATAATGTCATTTGATATAAGTGCATTAGTCCATAACCCATAGTTATGGGCCTGATATTGATATTCATTAATATTATAGTTTAGAGATGGGTGCAGCAAGTGATATCACATTGATAGGCACATGATTGGGACATTTTGTACATGGATTACTTCTTAGAAACAGCATAAAGAAACTGAAACAAATTTTAATCACTTAATCAAATAGTATGGGTGATGCAGGAACAGTTATATCTTGTACGTTAACACAGTTTCTAAGGTTTTAGAAGACATGATGTTATACTTTGATATACCAGACTGCACTTAATGGTTTTAATTCTTGTTACAAGAGTTTCAAATGCTTATTTGAATTTGATTGCAGTGATGACTGAGAGTATTGTCAAGTAGGTCACATACTTTGACTATTTAGGCACAGATGTATTTTGCAGTGTCACACCAAACCTGATATAGAACAACATTAAAGCATGTTGATGAAGCAGATGATTGGAAGAGGAAAATAGATGTCTGAATATGAGCTTAAATATCAGAGTGAAATATTTAAAAATCTTCCTGTAATATTTTATTAGGATTATGTGTAAGCTTTATGAATTATGATACTTATTTTTCTTTAATTTTTTTCCAGGTTTTTGAATGAGATCATGAATGAGCCAGCAAGTTTGAAGATTCCTGTGGTAGCTTCGGGATTTCATATCCAGTGCTGAGGAGAAAAATGACTCATGTGCTTTCAGCTGTTACTGGGAAGCTGGGTGTTGCTTCTGCTTTTATCTTGTATGTATGGTATGCATTTGATTATTCCATAAGAGATCACATGAATAATTTTTCTTCTTGGTATATCTGACAAGTCAGTGCAGTCACTATATGAGATATTTTATACAGAAATCAATCTTATATCTATACCATTTCAAACTGCCTATTTATGATTTATGTGCAAAAAATTTCAGGGGGGCTGTAATTGGTAACCATCTTAGGAAGCATAAGGATTCATCAGTTTTCACAGATGCAGGTTAGTAATTTACTGTGAAGACTTGTTTTAAAACCTAAATCAGTTCTGTATTCAAATTTTGTATGTGCATGCAGAATCTTACCCAGATGTTACAGTAACTGATTTTATCACATTTCCAAGTACAAAGACCAAACAGCAACACATGAGGCATTCAAAAAAAGGTATTACTTGACAGTTTATTGTCGTATGAGGTAAATCTGGCCGCTTCATGTTAAAGAAGCAAGATTAATTTAGAAAAGGATGATGTTTGTATCATGAAATTTATTCTCAAATGCAAGTCAACTCAGAGAAGTATACTTTCCTTCTGTTTAGTATAGGCCCAGTATGCACAGTTTGACTCACGCTCGTTTTATTGTTTGGCAACAGTTTCAAGAAACATGGATTAGGTTTGACTGAAATGTGATAAGTTCCAACATAGTTGAGTGTGTGAATGAGGTACCCACAGGTTAGCACAGGCCAGGAAAATTGGAAAGGACTGCCCCACAACCAGGGCCTGAAACAGACCTCCCAAGTTCAGGACTAGTTTTAAATCGGCTTTTTTATTATCCTCTCCCTTAACTTCCCTTTTCCTTCAATATCTTATATTGTCTTCAGGTTAGGATATTTTGCTTAGTTTCCAGTGTCTTCACACTGAGTACTTTTGAAGTTTACCCATTTTTTTCACACTATATATTCCTGACTAAGGTGCTAAATCTCTCTGGTTAAACAGTTTTGTAGTTTTTCAGGAGCACATCCCAGTGCAAAGCAGGGGAAAGTTATCTATGTATCTGTATCTCTGATACCTGGGAAATGGACTGAACCAGGGTATGTGAAGCATCTGGGGTAAACCATGGAAAGGTCTGTGGGGCCTGGATGTGGATAAGGAGGTATGGTTATATTGGTCGCTGTTTCCCGCGTCAGCAAGGTAGCGCCAGGAAACAGACGAAGAATTGCCCATCCGCTCATATATACATAAACGCCCACACACGCACATATACATACACATATCGACATACACGTACATATACATGCATATACATATCGACATATACATACAGAGACATATACATATATACAATATACATATTCATACTTACTTGCCCTCACTATTCCTATCGCTACCCCACCACACAGGAAATAGCATCCCCTCCCCCCTTTTCAGCGAGGTAGCACCAGGAAAAGATAAAAAAGGCTGCATCTGTTCACAGTCAGTCTCTAGCTGTCATGTGTTATGCACCAAAACCACAGCTCCCTATCCGCACCAAAACCACAGCTCCCTATCCACATCCAGGCCCCACAGACCTTTCCATGATTTACTCCAGATGCTTCACATGCCCTGGTTCAGTCCACTGACAGCATGTCAACCCCAGTATACCACATCATTCCAATTCACTCTATTCCTTGCATGCCTTTCATCCTCCTGTATGTTCCGGCCCCAATCTCTCAAAATCTTTTTCACTTCATCCTTCCACTGTATAATGTAATCATCTCCTCAGCCCCTTTTTATGTTTCATTTAGGGCCAGGCCACATTAAGGACTTTTATTATTGACCATTGCTTTCAACATAAAGATAGTGAAAAAATCCAGATTGGTTTATCTTAGAATTAAATATCATCTTCAGTAATACTTTGCCTCATTATAGGGACAAGGGGTTCTTCTTATGTCTTGTTTTTGTCATGCATTAGTATATCATTCCACGATTATTTTTTGCAGGCAGCACACTGGAACTTACTCAAGAAGATGACGACTGGTTCATTGAAGAAAAGGTATATATTTTGGTGTCTGAATTAACTTTTTTTGTAGATCTTACTGTAGTGAATCCTCAGATTGCCTGGCAATTGATCATGAAAATTTTAGGTCAAGAACAGTTTTGGTTTAAAATGGAACTCAAATAATGCATAATTCTGTGAGCATACAAATGAAAACATAGTTTTCTGCTCAAGCAGCTGCATATTAAGAACAGTAAAAAAAAATTCAACTTTCCATAAGTTAATAATGTAACATCATGTGGTATATAATTGAAATATGATTTAACAAAGAATTCAGTTGATAACAATAAGAACCCTAGCTTGATGTTAGTGCTACATACTTATGTGGCTTAACTCCTCTTCCACCTTTCTCTTTCCCAGAGTGGAATTGAAAGTCTTATCAACTCCTCAGTTGTCTTCTATCTCCATCTATTCCTTTCCATTTGCCATGATGTTGCTTATCTCAGTCAATTTTACTGGTAATATTTTGAACACTGCTTTCATGAACTGGTGCATATGTCCTATCCTCTTAGATCTGGATCACCTTCATGTAACTGGCTTCTCATTTCCATAGTGACTGGGAAGACAAGCCATATAAGGATTGCCTTTTATAACACCTGCTTTGTATATATGTTTGTGCGTTTTCAATATTCAGCAAAGATAGCCATGATGAGGACATACTTCTTGCCTTTGCCATGTTGTCTTTTAAAAATGAAATGTGTATGAACAAGTATGCCTATTAAAAAACAAATGTGTATAGACAAGTATGCCATTCATATATGCAAGCTTCAAGCCATATGTGAAGATTAAGTTTGTGTAGTTACATGTCATTCATCATCAACATATATCTCAAGTGGGACTTAGGAAGTCATAGGGAATACGTCAGTAGTAAGATGTAAGACAGCTGATGAAAAGATATTTATTAATAAGCTATCATTGCATAGCATTTACATGTAGATTGGGATGGTTGTTTTTTAACCATATTCTTAAAGAAGTAATTAACATACCATCGTGATATACTTTTTCCATGTGTTAAAGTTGAGAGCCTTTTTTTCTCATTATTTTTTTTTTATTATTATACTTTGTCGCTGTCTCCCGCGTTTGCGAGGTAGCGCAAGGAAACAGATGAAAGAAATGGCCCAACCTCCCCCCATACACATGTATATACATACGTCCACACACGCAATTATACATACCTACACAGCTTTCCATGGTTTACCCCAGACGCTTCACATGCCTTGATTTAATCCACTGACAGCACGTCAACCCCGGTATACCACATCGCTCCAATTCACTCTATTCCTTGCCCTCCTTTCACCCTCCTGCATGTTCAGGCCCCGATCACACAAAATCTTTTTCACTCCATCTTTCCACCTCCAATTTGGTCTCCCTCTTCTCCTCGTTCCCTCCACCTCCGACACATATATCCTCTTGGTCAGTCTTTCCTCACTCATTCTCTCCATGTGCCCAAACCACTTCAAAACACCCTCTTCTGCTCTCTCAACCACGCTCTTTTTATTTCCACACATCTCTCTTACCCTTACGTTACTCACTCGATCAAACCACCTCACACCACACATTGTCCTCAAACATCTCATTTCCAGCACATCCATCCTCCTGCGCACAACTCTATCCATAGCCCACGCCTCGCAACCATACAACATTGTTGGAACCACTATTCCTTCAAACATACCCATTTTTGCTTTCCGAGATAATGTTCTCGACTTCCACACATTTTTCAAGGCCCCCAGAATTTTCGCCCCCTCCCCCACCCTATGATCCACTTCCGCTTCCATGGTTCCATCCGCTGCCAGATCCACTCCCAGATATCTAAAACACTTCACTTCCTCCAGTTTTTCTCCATTCAAACTCACCTCCCAATTGACTTGACCCTCAACCCTACTGTACCTAATGACCTTGCTCTTATTCACATTTACTCTTAAGTTTCTTCTTCCACACACTTTACCAAACTTAGTCACCAGCTTCTGCAGTTTCTCACATGAATCAGCCACCAGCGCTGTATCATCAGCGAACAACAACTGACTCACTTCCCAAGCTCTCTCATCCCCAACAGACTTCATACTTGCCCCTCTTTCCAAAACTCTTGCATTTACCTCCCTAACAACCCCATCCATAAACAAATCAAACAAACATGGAGACATCACACACCCCTGCCGCAAACCTACACTCACTGAGAACCAGTCACTTTCCTCTCTTCCTACCCGTACACATGCCCCACATCCTCGATAAAAACTTCTCACTGCTTCCAACAACTCTCCTCCCACACCACACATTCCCAACACCTTCCACAGAGCATCTCTATCAACTCTATCATATGCCTTCTCCAGATCCACAAATGCCACATACAAACCCACCTGCCCCTCTAAGCATTTCTCACATACATTCCTCAAAGCAAACACCCGATCCACACATCCTCCACCACTTCCGAAACCACACTGCTCTTCCCCAATCTGATGCTCTGTACATGCCCCCACCCTCTCATGTCTCTATATTTTCCAGCGAAGCTCCATTATTGGTAAGGTTTATCGGAGTCTGCAAACCCTTTCCGCAGATATTTCTCAAAGTGACTTCATTAGAAGATCATACACAGAGGTAAGAATTGAATGGTGGTGTTGATTATTGTCATTATTATTATTCTTTGAACTCATGGTGCATTAGAAGGGCAGTTTTTTCTTCTTTTTTGCACATGCTTATGTATTCATCTTTTTATTATTATTACTCCATTCACAGTTTAATGGAGTGAATCAGATACATTGGCCTATGACTTCCACAGTTGTATACTTTTGTTGTGAAATTACTACTATAGTCTCGATACAACCTTGTGTACCTTACAATTGCATAACCCGTTTTTCATTAGTAAAGAATTTTTGTTCCAGTTAATTGTAATCTTGACAGGATTTGATATCCTTCTCTATGTATTGTTATGACATGTATATTTACTTAAAATATTCAGAGCATTTTTTCTCCTCTAGATGGGAAAACTAATGTGTCAGCGATACCTTCAAAAACGAGGCTTGCTAGAAGAAGCCTCAGAACTTTGGCTAGAGGAATGGCTTGAATCAGCAGAATGGATAGATACTGTTGATTTTTGGACCAGATTTCCTGCTGTGCAGATGTTTTCTTCACCAACATATGCAGCGACTCTATATGCTGGAGTGAGGGCGCTGTGGTATATAAGCTGCAGCAGTAACTTCTATAAAGGGAGCTGTATGGATCTTAAGTAAATTTTGCAGCATGTAAGAATTTAGAACAATAGATATGTATTTCAGTGACATCTCTTTGTGTCCAGTATAGGGACCTCTTAATTTATGCAATAGTTATTTACTTGAAAGTGGTCATGTAAATCAAATAATGTAACCAATGGAGATTAGGGGTGTTTGTCATTAGTTAGACAGGACTGAATATTATACCAGTTAAAGACTACAGTTTACATGTACCAGGAAATATGAAATATACAATATACATACTATACAATATACATATTATAGAATGGATTCTGCAATTTTTTTTTTTTCACACTTGATTGCCATTTCAAGCATTACCAAGGAAGTGCTAGAAACAGATAAAGCATGGCCACATCTGTTCACATTCATTTTGCTGTCTTCATGTGTCAGTGTACCAAAACCACAGCTCCCTATCCAAAATCAGAGCCCTTGGTTTATCATGGATGCTTCACATTCCCTGGTTAAATCCATTGACAGCACATTGACCCCAGTATATCACATCATTCTAATTCAGTCTATCCTGTGCATTCCTTTCCCCCTCCTGCATATTCAGGCCTCAACCACTCAGAATCTTTTTCATTCTATCCTTCTACTTTCAATTTGGTCTCCCTGGTAATCTTGTTCCTTCCATTTCTGACACATATATCTTCCTTGTCAACCTTTCCTCACTCATTCTCTCCATATGTCCCAACCATTTCAGTGCTTCCTCATCAGCTCACTCAACCACACCTTTCTCTTAACCTTTCATTATTTACTTGATCAAACCATCTCACAGCACTTATTGTCTTTAAATGTTTCCTTTCCATCACATCCACCTTACTCTGCACAACATCATTAAATAGTCCCAGCCATGCCTCCGTATGATTTTGTTGGGACTACTATACTCTCAAAGATGCCCTTCTTTGGCCTCCCTGATAACGTTCTCTCCACACATTCTTCAGCACTCCCAAAACCTTCACCCCTTCGCACCATGGGTTGAGAAGTGCTGAATGGTTCCTAGGGCCACCTGACTGACTTCAGGTGACAAGCACCCACATCACCTCTTCTGACATTCATTTCTGCAACATTTGTAGCCTCAAATCTAACCTCCAGCAGAGGAGAAACATTTCTGATCAGAGATCATCATTATTTATGTAGTGCCATAAGAACTTTTGTATCAGTGCTAGAAGACTGATACTGGAGTTTTAAAGGTCTTTACTTGACAGAAATGCTACCTTGAATATTCAAAGCACAGATGATACGTTTATTTAGCATAGGTTGTGTCATGAAGTTGTTTCAGAATATTTGAATTATTGAATAATAGATTTTTCTCCTGCAGCCTTCATTGATTCTGATCTGGCTGTGACACTGAAACAAGTTGCAGAAGAAAATGATGATTTTGCAACTCCAGTTTCACTTAAGATTATTGCAAATGTTATAGCCATGAATAAAAATCATCAACTAATTCATGAAACAGGTGAGATATTTATACTGTGGTTTTGAAAATATATAGAAAAGGAGAGTATGAATATTGTATGAACAAAAGAATTTCAGTATAGGGTATTCAGAGCAGACCACTAGGCATGGTAATGTTTATAAGTGGGAAGTAAGATTTAAGTATACTTTCTTTTGACGTTCTTTTAATTCTTTCATGATAGTATCAATTAGTGACTGTAGCTGGTCATTGTACAAGTTCCCTTAGTAACATATGGCCTAAGATTATATACTTATATAAGAGGTAGTGAAAGCTGTGTGGAAGATAAATCCAGTAAGGGGGCAGGTTTGGTTGGTATTGCAATAGAATTTATGAAAAAAGACGATGACTGTGTTGTTGATTGGTTGGTAAGGATATTCATTGTATGTATAGACCACGATGAAGTTCCTGAGTATTGGCGGAATATATGCATAGTGCCATTGTACAAAGGGAAAGGGGATAAAGGTGAGTGTTCAAACTACAGAGGCATAAGTTTGTTGAGTATTCCAGGGAGGGTTTTGATTGAGAGGGTGAAGGCATATACATAGCATCAGATGGGGAAGAGCAGTTTCGTTTCAGAAGCAGTTGAGGTTGTGTGGATCAGATTTATATGGTGTGGGAGATAAGTTGCTAGAAGCGGTGAAGAGTTTTTACCAAGGATGTAAGGCATGTGTATGAATAGAAAGAGAGGATGGGGAGAAAGAATATTTCCCACGTATGTTGATATGTACATGTATGTATATATGCATGTATGGGTGTTTATGTACACAAGTTCACATCTGTTTATTTGTATCATAGACAGAAGTGTTTTTTAATATTTCCAGTTGTTCCCAACTCAAAAGCTCAAAAATTTCTTACAGGTTTGGTGGATACCCTTACACACTATGCAAATGAGAAAGAATCACAAATATTTCTTCCTGCCTGGCGAGGATTGCACAACCTGAAATTAAAAAGTAGTGAAACAAGTTACAACAATATGTACTTAGAAGGAGTTTACCCTTTTGTACTACCAGATGAAGAAAAGGTGCAGTATATGTACAATTTTAATATCAATGTTAGTTCTAAACCTCATTCTTAGATATTTGATTTTTAAATCATAGTAGCAATGGATTAATTATCCTCACCATAACTTCCAAAAGGATTACAGCATCAGATTTTCATTGGACAATATTTTCTCATATGATTTTGAATCACATGGCTTCCATATCTTGGGGTGAGTAGATTTCACATATTGCTGTGATATTACCTATATGACATTACATATATAAGTAAGCCTTCAAAGAACTGTTTTAGTTCATTTATGCAAATCCGTGACATCACATACTTAATAGCAGAGTGGACCAAGCAAAATTTATTTCAGGCACTGTTGATATGGCACATTATATTACCATACTGTTGCTGCTTCCTTACTTAAGCGCATGTTCTTCAGCTTTATTTTGTCTTAAAATTACACCTCTTTATATTTTTTCACTTTGAATGTTTTCTATCAAAAGGCCATGAAGAGCAAACAAAGTTTTCTTTATAGTAGGACTTGGTATTCATCCCAGGGCCCAACTTTAGTCCCAATGTTTGCACTCTAACCTCACAAATACAGACATCAGACCCATACATATTACACAAAGGTGAGCAGGTATTAAGAGATTAATGAGCGTAATGGTAGACTTTTGGGTACTCACTGGTAGTGATAGAACACATCAACATTGATGTTATATGGAGAGGGTGGACCACTGGTTGAAATTGGGGGAGGGTGATGAAAAGCTAGCAAGGGTGAGGCTTTTTTTTTAAAGGTGGCATTGTAAGACACCTTGTTGAGTAGTAGCTCTAGTAGGATGCTTGGATGATACCATTATGCCAGTAAGATGTAAGTAATTGCAAAAATGGGAAAGCTTTCACATACTTTCCAGCCCCATTAACCCCTTCTATGGAGATCTAGCAGTGCACGGGAAGCTGGCCACATTCATAGGTTGCAACCACAGGTCAATAAGTGTGATGATGTATATTTGTCTGTGTAAGTTGAATATAGGACATGGAGGAAGTAAGTGTTCAGTGTCTTCACAACGGAAGTTACATGTTAGGTATGACAGGTCTGTAGTATGTTGAATCTGTGTTTGTAGCGTTTTAGGTATGTTTGGTGTCTAGAATGCAGGTTAGAAAGCGTCCTTCATGTGTGTGTAAGGATTGTAATTTCAGATAGGTGTACGTCATATGAGGAAGAATTTAAGACTTGATTAGGATGGCAGTTGTTTAATGCTCTTTGAGTTTTTACTATGTATATGTGTTTATTTACTACCATGTTTGTTGGAACAGGGACCATCTGTGAGCATAGATTGCTAAAGAGAGGAGCAATTGCAAGTTTTTTGTTTCTGCTTGGAGGGTAGTGGTTTGTTATAATGTGGTTTGGGTGTTAGGGTTCTATGGCTCTTGCAAAGAACTGAGTGCTAACTATTTTGAAGTGAGATTATATTGGGAATTATTTTTGTTTTCTTACACCGATGACGAGTTTTGTGGTTGCTAGGCAGACTGATTGTTCTGAGGTCCTTCTGTTGTATGGATTGCAGTTGTGTCTTTACTTTTAATGTTGTGGATGACCAGTGGCCTTTGTTGTCATTCCTAGCGCTACCTCCCGCGCATGCAGGGGAGGGAGTTGTCATTTCATGTGTGGCGGGTGGCGACGGGAATGAATAAAGGCAGCAAGTATTAATTATGTACATGTGTATATATGTATATGTCTGTGTTGCAGTGTTTATAAGTAAACATTATTGTACTGGAAAAGTTACAAAGTTTTTGTTTTTATTCCATATAGGCTCCTGTGTTAGATATTATTCTGGTCCATGGCATCAAAGGAGGAGCAGCATGGACATGGCGCCAGCATGATGTAGAGAAACATAGGCCTCTCATATCCCAGGAGCAACGCAGGAAGATTTTCAGTAGACTGAATAGTAATGGTATGGTTTTCATTTCAAAGACTAGATTACCAGCCCACCACTACTAGTAACCACCATTACTCATATGACCACCATTACTATCAATTCATCAGCCTCACTTCTACCATCCACTTCTATTCCCACTGCTTTTTCACTACCACCAGTCAACGACCACCATCACCTTTGACATAAAACCAAACTTCCACTGCACTATCAACACCATCACCCCTCCATCAATACTACCACTGCCAACAGTAGCATCAACGTCTCACCATCATTTCTAGTTACATCAATCCAACATCACCACAGTGCTGAAAAGCCATGAAATTATTATCGTTTTCAGCGAAGTGAATAGCATTAATTCTTCTCTACTTTGCAGAGTTTTTTCCCAAACTCGTACGTGACATAAAGAGAATATTTAGATTATACTACTTCTGCCTAACTTTGGATAACTGCCTTGGTTTTTTAAACCAGGACCCTGCTTAGAGTGTCCCCATACAGTACTAAATGTTTATAGAGCTCTTTATCTCTGACAAAATTTTAAAATAAAACTAAAAAGATGAAGCACTTCAGACCCATAATGTTTAGAAAAAGGTATGCAAACATTAGTACTGAAAATTGTCAAGGAAAAGTATCACTTGATTTCCCAGTTAGGCCATCCAGAGAATGAATAGTCTCTACATTGTTATAATAACCCTCATTAGAACTGATCTGATTAAAACTTCATTCTCAGAGAATGCATCCTGAACACTAAACAGGGTCCTTGCATATCATTCATACTTTCATTTGGTAATGGCTGGAATCTTGTTCATTTATTTTAAGAATATCATTGTATGTTTTCTATAGATTCAAGTATAAAGCCTTCTGGTCCACTAGTTGTTACCCAGAACTGGCAAGGTTGTACTTGTTGGGAGAATAAGTGTAGGATATTGCACAGAGAAAATGGTGATAGTAGTAGTTATGTGTTAATGTTCTTTCAGATGTAGATGAATTTTACACTTGTTGCTGGCCATTCGACTGGTTGGTACCATCACTTGACATGCCAGTCAGAATAATTGCAGTTAACTACTCTGCTGGATGGTGGAGTTGGGATAGTCAGTGTCCTGCTGAGAGTAAGGGGTAATTATAAGCATTGATTTCACATAATGATAATGGAACGTAAAAGTAACTTTTCAAAAAAACTTTTTGTGAACAAAGCAGCTAAGTTATTTTTGTGAATGTGGTAGTCATCCCTTTCATTGTCTTGCACCCTTGGCATTGTTTATTGGTCTACTAAAATCCCTCACAGATATTTGGTTTCTCATATTGTAACTTATTTGTATAGTTGTGTATGAATATATTTCATAAGACGCAACGATTTGAGGAATCTCTTCTCTGAAATTTTGGTTTGCTTTTGATATGTTTTCTCTTGATGTGTTTTATGAAAAAGTTCTTTCCTACTCTCAATATCAGGTATCTATAAATGAAACTCTTAGTACAGTACCCTTTGTTGCAAAGGGGGATCTTGAATGACTTCCAACAGAGATTATTAATATTTCTGTCATGACTTAACTGTTAAAACATTTAAAGCATGGAAACACCAGCAAAATCTTCTCCAAATGATTTGTTTTCTCTACTTTTTCTCATGTAGTGCATGACAAGAAGCAGTATTTGGGTCATTTGTCCATTGAATTTGTATATTTTTTAGCATTTGAATCACTTTATCTAGACTTGGATTTTTTTTTCAGATTTTTACTGCAGTTAGATCCAGTTTGGGAAATCTGATTTTTAGCCATTGTTGATGTGGATTTTGGAAATATCAATCATGTGCAATAATTCTTTTTCTGTGGGGCATAGGGTACAGAGGATAGATAGCAAAGATTATTCCATACTGTGTATGTAAGATGAGAAATAACTTTCTTTTGGTATAGGCACATGGAAAATGTGAATTTCAAGTAAAAAGAATAGGGATGTTTATTGTCATATTGTCATATTAAGACTAATTGTTACCAGAGGAAGAAATTTCTGAAATTGAAAGATTTTAATGGTAACTAAATTGCATGTTCATAAAAAGTGCATAAAGATTTATGGTTTTATGGCAGGATGTGCTTGCTCTGATTAAATGGTTAACTTGTACATGTAAATAGAATGAATAAGAGAAGAGAAGGTCATATGAGGGTATGCATCCCATCTATCAGTCATTTTGCAAGTACAGTATCATTCCTATGCAGTATTGCAGGGTGCCTTCTGCCGGATCTCAGAACACAGCACTGTAAAATTTCAAATTCATTTACACCCACTTGACACATTCCATCGTGGTTACTAATTAGGAAGGGAAGATTTAAAATGAACTTAACGGAAGTATTGGTATAATTTTTTGATGGTAGCTGATACAGCATGGGCAATAGAGGCACTAATCAAGGCCATCCCACTAATGCTATATATTATATATACATATAGAAATAGTGCAAATGACTAGGAGATGTTTAAAAGAAAGAGGCAGGAGGTGGAGAGAAAGGTGCAAGAGGTGGAAAAGAGGGCAAATGAGGGTTGGGGTGAGAGAGTATCATTAAATTTTAGGGAGAATTAAAAGATGTTTTGGAAGGAGGTAAATAAAGTGCGTAAGATAAGAGAACAAATGGGAACATTGGTGAAGGGGCCAATGGGGAGGTAATAACAAGTAGTGGTGAAGTGAGAAGGAGACGGAGTGACTATTTTGAAGGTTTGTTAAATGTGTGTGATGATAGAGTGGCAGATATTGGGTGCTTTAGTCAAGGTGGTGTGCGAAGTGAGAGGGTTAGGGAGAATGGTTTGGTAACCAGAGAGGAGGTAGTGAAAACTTTGTGGAAGATGAAAGCCAGCAAGGCGGCGGGTTTGAATGGTATTGCTGTGGAGTTTATTAAAAAAGGGGGTGACTGTGTTGTTGACTGGTTGGTGAGAATGTTCAGTGTATGTATGGTTCTTGGTGAAGTGCCTGAGAATTGGCGGAATGCATGCATAGTGCCATTGTATGAAGGCAGAGGGGATAAAGGTGAGTGTTCATATTACAGAGGTATAAGTTTGTTGAGTATTCCTGGGAAATTATATGGGAGGACATTGATTGAGAGGATGAAGGCATGTTCAGAGCATCAGATTGGGGAAGAGTAGTGTGGTTTCAGAAGTGGTAGAGGATGTGTGGATCAGGTGTATGCTTTGAAGAATGTATGTGAGAAATACTTAGAAAAACAGATGGATTTGTATGTAGCATTTATGGCTCTGGAAAAGGCGTATGATAAAGTTGATAGAGGTGCTCTCTGGAAGGTATTAAGAGTATATGGTGTGGGAAGTAAGTTGCTAGAAGCAGTGAAAAGTTTTTATCGAGGATGTAAGGCATGTGTATGAGTAGGAAGAGAGGAAAGTGATTGGTTCCCAGTGAATGTTGGTTTGAGGCAGGGGTGAATGATGTCTCCATGGTTGTTTAATTTGTTTATGGTTGGTGTTTTTAGGGAGGTGAATGCATGATTTTTGGAGAGAGGGGTAAGTATGCAGTCTGTTGTGGATGAGAGGGCATGGGAAGTGAATCAGTTTTTGTTCACTGATGATACAGCACTGGTGGCTGATTCAGGTGAGAAACTGCAGAAGCTGGTGACTGAGTTTGGTAAAGTGTGTGAAAGAAGAAAGCTGAGAGTAGATGTGAATAAGAGCAAGGTTATTAGGTTCAGTAGGGTTGAGGGACAAGTAAATTGGGAGGTAAGTTTGAATGGAGAAAAACTGGTGGAAGTGAAGTGTTTTAGATATCTGGGAGTGGATTTAGCTGCAGATGGAACCATGGAACTGGAATTGAGTCAGAGGGTGGGGGAGGGGACGAAGGTTCTGGGAGCGTTGAAGAATATGAGGAAGGTGAGAACGTTATCTCAGAGAGCAAAAATGGGTCTGTTTGAAGGAATAGTGGTTCCAACAGTTTTGTATGGTTGCAAGGTATGGGCTATAGATAGGGTTGTGCAGAGGAGGGTGGTTGTGTTGGAAATGAGATGTTTGAGGACAATGTGTGGTGTGAGGTGGTTTGATCAAATAAGTAATGAAAGGGTAAGAGAGAGGTGTGGTAATAAAAAGAGTGTGGTTGAGAGAGCAGAAGAGGGTGTATTGAAATGGTTTGGTCACATGAAGAGAATGAGTGAGGAAAGATTGACAAAGAGGATATATATATCAGAGGTGGAGGGAACGAGGATAAGTGGGAGACCAAATTGAAGGTGGAAGGATAGAATGAAAAAGATTTTGAGTGATCGGGGCCTGAACATACAGGAGGGTGAAAGGCGTGCAAGGAATGGAGTGAATTGGAACGATGTGGTATACCGGGGTCGACTTGCTGTCATTGGATTAAACCAGGGCTTGTGAAGCGTTTGGGGTAAACCATGGAAAGTTATATGGGGCCTTGATGTGGAAAGGGAGCTGTGGTTTCGGTGCATTTCACATGACAGCTAGAGACTGAATGTGAACGAATGTGGCCTTTGTTGTCTTTTCCTAGCACTACCTAGCACACGGTTGGGGGGAGTTGGGTGCCATTTCATGTGTGGCGGGATGGCGATGGGAATGGATGAAGGCAGCAGGCATGAATATGTACATGTGTATATATATGTATATGGCTGTGTATGTATATATATGTTTAAGTTGAAATGTATAGGTATGTATGTGTGCGTGTGTGGGCATTTACGTATATACATGTGCATGTGGGTGGGTTGGGCCATTCTTTCGTCTGTTTCCTTGTGCTACCTCGCTAACTTGGGAAACGGCGACAAAGTGTGATAAATAATGAATAAATATATATTCATTGGGAGTGGTGGCTGGAAATTCTCCCCTCCTGTTTTTACTTTTCCAAAAGAAGGAACGAAAAAGAGGGCAAAATGAGGATTTTGTCCTCTAAGGCTAAGTCCTCTGTTCTTGATGCTACCTACACTAACACGGGATTGAAAAAGAAAAAACATTTATTCATTATACTTGATCGCAGTTTCCGGCATCAGCAAGGTAGCACCAGGAAACAGACAAAGAACGGCCCATCCACTTATATGCAAGTTAATGACCATAACCCATATACATTCATATACATATCAGTATATACACATATACATACACATACACAGACATATACATATATGTTTCTGCCCCACAGGAAACAGCATTGCCACATTCTAGCCTGAGTCAGGTACTCATTTTATCGACCAACCTTTAGGGATGGATGAACAGCTGAGTTGACTGTGGACCAAATCCCTCAACTAGGATGTGAACCTATGCACTCAATCCTGGGTGGTTCATGAATGTGTCATAGTCAGAAATGCTAACCGCTGCACAATGGAGGTCTGTAAGTTGATAAAATAAAAGACTGTGCAAAGATTTGATATTCATGTGGAAAAAATGGATGTGAAATGTTTATGATATCTGTGCTGTAAGTAGGTGTTAGGATAGACTGTAACTGAAATGAAGTGATAATGAGAGGAAGTATGAAAAAGGAGAGTAAGGAGTGTAAGAAGTTGTCTGTATTTTATGAGTAACTTTCTCTTTTAACCAGTTTTTAGGAAGGTATGTGAAATTAGTGAATATATATGTTATCTCTTTCAGAAAATCCCTTGCAAGGCACAGTGAAGACTTGGCTTTCATCTTGAAAACAGCTGGGGTTGGTGAACGACCAATCATATGGATAACACATTCAATGGGTGGTCTTCTAGTTAAGTACATGCTGATGGCTGACTCCAAGGACAAAGTACAAATGGACAATACTGTTGCTGCACAAGGGTTCAGTGAAGAAACAATATCTTCTCAAAACAATGTAAGAAAACAGATTCTGTATGTAATGCAGTGCAGTAGCATTAGATTGTGGAAAGTATTTTCTGAAACAAATTTGAATAAATACAAACATTTGAATGCACGAACATCGAAGTTATACATGATGTAGGTACAATTTTATATGAAAGTCAGATTGGAGAATGTAGAATGCTTCTTCAGATCTATTTTTTAAGTGAATCAGCATTAGATTTAAAAGTCAGCATCTACATGTTGCTCAGATATTGCTTTGGATTGTAAATCACATGATGAACCCCCTGATTATCATATAGGGATATCCAGCTCTGCAGATAACCAACTCAGAAAATGCTCAATAGGGATTTTTTTTATACATATTTGTTGTTTCCTGCTATGATTAGATAGCATAAGGAACAATTGAGTGGTCCTGAGGAAGAATGCTTGAAGGTCCTTACTCTGATTCTATATATGGAAAGTAATTATACAAGAGGGAAGGATTTCAGCCTCCCAGCTCCTATCCCTTTTAGTCGGCATTTACAACATAATGGAAATACGTTGGTAGTATTCTTTCTTCCTCATCCCCAAGGATGGTTGGTGATTTTGATCGTTACTAAATCATGACATTATTTCTGCATAAGATTACTGTGCTAGTGAAAGGTAGACTAAATTTGCCCCAGTCTGTGCAGATATCAAAACTGAAACCACTAGTTCAGTCAGTTTATGGAGGTGGCTGTTTTTCTTAGCACGTGGTTCTGGCTGCTCTGACTTATTACTTTATGGTAGAATTTTGTTTCGCATAGTGCTTTTTTCATTAATATTACAATTTATAGTCAGTTGCAGTTATGTCATGATTTCCTTATATCAGAACATGGACTGGTGTGGCTTGTTTTGGCTGATCTGTGGATGACTTCTTGATTTCCGGTATTAAATTGTTTCTGTTGTGATATTCCTTTCCTGGTCATATTTTTCATCTTTTTTTGCTTTGGTGTTATTCCAGATTTTTTTTGTAGAAATTGTGCAATATCAGGTTATTGCTTTTCATATAATGTTTGAATTTTGAGATGATAGTAAGGTCAATGGTTATTCATTTTTTAGCATGATTTTGTATGAAAGTCTTCTTTAGAGGGGTAAATGCATGTGTAAGAATGGATGGAGAATTGAGCTAAAGTTTCAGTATACATGTGGATGTGAGGCAGGGCTGCATGATGTCACTGTGGCTTTTTTAACATATAAATGGATGGAGTGCTAAGAGAGATATGGATGATACTGTGCTGTTTGATGAAAGTGAAGAGCAGTTGCAAAAGATTGTAAATGTGTTTTATAGTGTGTAAGTGCAGGTGATTGAAGGTGATTAAAGTAATGGTGTTTGAAAGGGAACATTGAAAGTATAGAATTTGCAAAGCCCTGTAGAGTGAGAGAAGAAAGTGTACTAAACTGTAATAGATACTGGGGAGAAAGGTTAGAAGAGGATACATAATCTAAATATTTGGGAGCTATCTTGGGTAAGGTGATATGCAATTAGAGACAAGGGAGAGAGCAGTACAGGGTAGAAGTCACTGTGTCTCATAATAAAATAATGAAGGGTAGAGGTGTAAGTATGGAAACAAAGGAAGGATTAAGGGACAACATAGTTCTCCTGACTATGGACATGAGATGAGCTTAATTATCCAGGCTGTGGTTATGAGTTATTTGATAGGAGCATGTGGTATAGTGAGATGGAGTGAAGAAAAAAATAAGAGGGTGTATGAGAGATTTGGTATGGCAGGGAATGAATTGTGGGGTAGAGTGGGTTAAACATGCTACTTTGAGATGGAATGAGCATGTGGAAAGAATGCAAGTCAGGGGGTTCACATGGAGATTGTATGAGAGAAAGACCCCCTGTGACATGAGGAAATAGGATGGAAGAGTACTGTAGGGAGAGAAATTGTGGAATAATGTGTGGGATACTGTATGCAAAAGAGGTATGTAAGGACATGGATTAGAGGAGACTCTTTTGCCATTGGCCACCCCTTTGATGAGAGTTCCCTTAGGGAATGGGCATCAGAGATATGGATAAGTTGATAGAAGTTTGCAAGTTCATTCAAGTGCCTTGCTGTGACAGTTCATTTTATTTTATTTATAGGAATATTCCTTGTTTTACATAGTTTTTCTCAATAATAGTGATGATTATACCTTTAAATTTTTTGTAGATTTTGATCTTATCTGGAATTTGTGTTTGTTTTGATATTCCTATATTTTTTTCATATTCACTGATTCTTTTGATTGTTGAATAGTCCAGTTGACCATCACCCGCTGAGATATCACTTTGTATCTTACAATTTGCGTAATATTGTCAAATGTTATAGAATAATTTCTTTTTATTATTATTTTTTTTTTTTTTATTATACTTTGTCGCTGTCTCCCACGTTTGCGAGGTAGCACAAGGAAACAGACGAAAGAAATGGCCCAACCCCCCCCCCATACACATGTATATACATACGTCCACACACGCAAATATACATACCTACACAGCTTTCCATGGTTTACCCCAGACGCTTCACATGCCCTGCTTCAATCCACTGACAGCACGTCAACCCCGGTATACCACATCGCTCCAATTCACTCTATTCCTTGCCCTCCTTTCACCCTCCTGCATGTTCAGGCCCCGATCACACAAAATCTTTTTCACTCCATCTTTCCACCTCCAATTTGGTCTCCCTCTTCTCCTTGTTCCCTCCACCTCCGACACATATATCCTCTTGGTCAATCTTTCCTCACTCATCCTCTCCATGTGCCCAAACCACTTCAAAACACCCTCTTCTGCTCTCTCAACCACGCTCTTTTTATTTCCACACATCTCTCTTACCCTTATATCTTGGCATTTTTACTTTGTAAAGTATGGAGAGAGGAGTTACAAGACTCTGCTTGCATGTAGTTACACCATAAGTAAAAGATAACCTTTGGCAAGGTTTTAGCATTTTCAGTGGATAAAAGGAGTCCCATTTCCCCACTACTGTTGCTAGCACAGCCATGAAGCTGCAGGAATTTCATTAAAGGGGCCTTAAGGTTATGTAATTAAGAGTGGAATTGATGTAAGAAATACAAGTGCCATATGGGACTTCACTTCATAATTTGATAGGATTACCTGTATGGTCTTTTAATCTTATTTTGGCAGTCTTTTTATATAGAAAATTTGCAAGAATTATTGTAAAGCTAATCAGTAGTTGCAGATGAAGCAGTATGTATTTTAGTTCCTCATTTTAGACTTGACCAAAGGACTTGATTACATTCCACAGGACTGTGTTTTGTTGTACCTGTTTGGCCATTGCTCTTGCTTTCTTTTTATATTAATGCTATTGCTACGAGGATACTTATGTTTGGGTAGAATCCAAATCATCTTTTTTCATGTAAGTTGTTTCTCATGTGAGCACTAAAGATGCATTTCAGTATTTTTTATATACTGTGAATTTCTGTCTCTGTATATCTCTGACACCCATTTCCTTTGGGAACTCCCTCGAGGGGGTGGCCACAGCAAAAGAATCTCCGTAACTAGTGAAATTGGAAGATAATTTGCTTCTGAAATTGGTACTTTTTGAGATTCGGGCATGTGTGATATTGGCCTCTCTGAATTTGTGTCAGAATACATGAGAGTTAAGAGAGACATTAAATATGTATGTTAAGTGTTTATGGTTGTATGAGATGCATTTTGTAATATTTCTGTTTTAATCTTGCTTTGACTAGGATTTTTTTTTTTTTTTAGCTTACATATGATTCCTTTGAATTGACTGAAAGATATTGATCTTGTTATGTATTCATTCTCTCTGAAATATGCAGTCTGTTATGTTACACAGTGAGTAGATTACTGTGAGAGCAGTGAGGCAGAGAGACTGTCATCTAAATGTGGTTTTTCTTATTCAGTTGCCTGCAGTAATTTGATGTCTCTCCACAATTATTGCTGTAATCTCGGTAAGATAGGGAGCTATTCTGCTCTCAGTTCACTCTTTTCTGAGCTCATTAAAGATTGTTTCAATTTCTTTAACAGGATAGTCTGCACATAAGTGACAGAAATCTTGCAAGCCAGACAGTAGCCACCGTCTTCTTCAGTGTTCCTCACCATGGCTCTCCCCTAGCCACATCTGTTACAAATGGGATGCTTCGCTTATTGTTAAGACCAACAAGAGAAGTATTTGAAATGAGAACAGGTAAATTCTATACTTTGAAGACCATCTAGTGCACTCATATTGATGTTTTTGTTGATTGTTCACTGAAAAATACTTTTGCTTGTGACATGGAAGTACGAGTAACCGATCTGTGTCTTGCTGTAAGCCTCTTCTTGCATAAGAAATATTTTAAGTTGAAGAAAAATTTAGATTATGTGGAGTATCAACTGTTATTCTGCAACTTTTACTCCACCTAATGATTATGACCTTTCTGTCATGTACTAACTGTACAAAGTGTACATTGCTCTAAAGAAAGGTTTCTGATTTTCCTAGTTGACTGGAGTGCTCTTTTACTATCCTCAGACAACTAATTTGTGTTGGCTGGTTTAGCATGACTACCAGAAATTCAGAAGAAAAGTGACAGGGAGGTAGACTTGAACTACAGGTAGAGTGACTCAAACATGGTGTACAGGATACTGGAGAAAATAATCAAGAACCAGGTAGAACTTTTCTTGAGTGCCAAAAACTACTTAAATGAGAGACATCATGGCATCAGAATGAGTTGATTTACAACAGATCTCTTGCATGTTAGTGAAAAAATAGGCAACTTTTGGAAAAATAATAGGTGGGTGGCTTGTATAATTGTGCTCGACAGACCTTTGATAGTCCTCCATATAAGATTGACAGAGAAGCTAGTTTTCCAAGGAGGTGTCATTGGGGATTACTTTTTGCATTAATAGCCACCTTGCTGACATGGGAAACAGCGATCAAGTATGATGGAAAAAAAAATTTTCTTGTTCACCATTTCCCGCATTAGCAAGGTAGCTTCAAGAACAGAGGACATAGCCTTAGAAGAAAAAATCCCCACTTGACCCCCTTTTCTGTACCTTCTTTTGGAAAGATGTTAGTTCATTTTGTCACATCTTCATCACCTTACATTTACTTGGTTTGAACTTCATCAGCCAGGTGTCTTACTACAGCTGAAGCCTGTTTAGTTTTCTGTTGTGATTTCCAGAGTCTTGTATGTGTGCACTTTTTTAAAACATTAGCTCTCAGATTAGTTTAGAACCTTAAGGATTATAAAAATATGATAAGAGAATAATACTATGTCATTTTGATATAATGAGCCATTAATTAATCCATTGCTACCATAACCTAGTGTGTTGAGGATTAGAATTAATAAACATAGGTACTAAGTCTTAAACAAAATATTTATTGCTCTTTCAGACAATCCAACCTTAAATCTCCTCCATCAATCATTTGTCAATCTGGTGGAAGCACAGAGTATAGCTGTTCTTACACTTAATGAATCAGAGCCAGTGCAGCACAAATCTACAGGATACAGTTTGTACTTTGTTCCATCATCACATGGAGGTAAGATAATGCTACTCTCCCTGATGTATATATAAGCAGTATTTAATTTTCTTTCTTCCTTGCTCCCCTTTCGTTCTTTCTTTCTGTCTTTTTATTTCTTTGTTGCTTCGTTCCTTCTTTTTCCAGTGATGCTGCTGCAGCCAGGCCACACCAATGGCTTAAGTGTCTCAAGTATTTCTATGACCCTACCTCATTATTACTGTTAGTCGTAGTGATGGCATTAAATCTGGCCTATCGAATATTAGTTCAGAAATAGAAAATCATGAAAAAAGGCACCCTCTGCTTTGGTTACTCTCCTTCTCCCCATTTTTTGTGATCAATTAAGACCTATCATGTTTAGAAAAAGGCCTGTAAATGATAATACTGGAAATGTGACTTGAAGTGTTGATAAAAATTATCACTTTGGCTATTAAAATTCAAGTGATAAGGTGAGTTGAGGCAGAGGAGCTTGCAGAAGAATCCGTAGAAAATACCATAAAACACACAGAACTTTGCACAGTGAATAAGTCATATGATTACTTCTAATAAAGAAATCCTCCATGGTTACACTAATTCTTATGAAAATGATTGAAGTTTTTGTGCAGAACAAGGACTGCTAGCAGTATTTTTTGTTATACATATTCATTAAGCATACCTCTGAATGCCTGTTTGCATAGGTTGATTTATGATGTTTCTGAAGAGGGCTTGGTTGCTTATTTATGCTGTGAAGGACTTAGTCATGCTTGTATATGCTAGAATATAAACACCTTATTTTTGCTGTTGTATGACAGTAGTCAGTCACTCTTTTAAGTAAAGTGCACTGTGGAACAGGTAAGTAACAGTTTGTGCACATGGCTGTTTCAATGCAAAATAATCATGTGAATGTAGGTATTACAAGCCATACAATCTCATTTTATTCAAACTTAGCCCTCACTTCTAACCTCATACATTATTGCATATGGCTGATTGGTAGAACCCTAACCATGTATGCCATACAATCTAAATTTTCCTGTCAACATTTGAAGGAACTAATGGTTCCTTTATATGTGCTAGATGTCACATGTAATCACTTACTACCATACAGAAATATCCAAAAGCAGAGAAAACCATGAAGAGAGGATGGGGCATGCACACCCATTCTAGGTCCCAGCCCAAGTACACATTGTAAACAAACAAGATTTTGTGGGATTTATATGACAATAACAACCAGTTATACATATTAGGAGACTGTAAGGATTTTTTTTCATACATATTCACCATTTCCCATGTTAGCAAGGTAGTGTCAAGAGCATAGGAGTTATGTTAGATATAATATTAGGGGAAGACTCATTCTTCAAGCAAACAGAGAACAGTGTATCTAGAGGATGATTCACAAGTCACAGACTATGTTGTTGAGTTAAATGGCTGCAGTGTGCCAAGTCTAATGCCAGATTTCAAATATCTGTAATACACTTGGTTTAAATGGCTGATTGTTTAAAAGGCCTATATAGTTCCTCTTGATATTTTAAATATTGGTAATATTGCTCAGACTGAGGGAAACAGCTTTATTAATGCAGTTAAGATTGAATCACTCCCATAAGTTAGCAAAATAAATAATTGTAGTTCAGATGCTTTGAAGAGGAAATTTTTATATAACCCCTCAATGTTTCTTTCTGCGGTATCATTACCCTTGCTAATTGGGCCACTTAATCTAGTACCTTGTCATGAATAATTTTAAATCCAATTCCTTTTTTGTTACAGATCCAGGAATTGGAATATTTCATGAAGTTGATGCAACCCATCTTGATATTTGTAAGCCACTGAACAGGTGAGTTTTCTGTTCATCCAACAATATCTCTATCAGTCTAATCTCACCTTACCCTCCTGTCCCACGATCCCCTTCTATGAGGCTCCCACAGCACTCAAGAAGCCAACCATGTCCACTGGATTGGACCATTTGTCAAGAAGTGTGATAATGTGTGTCTTTGTAGGTTGAGCACAGGGCAACTGGTGAGTAACTATTCAGTGTGAAAATTGCATCTCGGCTTTGAGGGACCTTGTGATATGTTGAATTGGTGTTTGTAAAACTGTAGAGTTGGGTGGTGTTCAGAACACTGAGAAGAAAGCATAACTCATATTTCCTTGGGTAGTATGGTTTGAAATGGGCAGATGTCTGGTAGAATGATATTTACAACATTCCAAAAAAGCTCATTGGAAGCGTCCTTTGATCCCTTCAATTAAGATACTCTTCCATCCATGAAGGAGTCTTCCCCTTATTCCTGCCTAGTGATCCAGCATCTTAATCATCCTCCCATGTGGTACAATGTCAGATGCCTTCTGGCAGTCCAAATAAAAACAATCCATCAGCCTTCTCTTTGGTCTAAAACAGAGTTCACTCTCATAGAAATCTGAGGTTCCTTACATATGACCGTCTCCTGAAACTGTTTTATACTTTTGCTTAGGTAATTTCATTCCTGCAATAGGTCTCCCATTTGTTTTTTATTATTTTTTTCCAGTACCATGAAAGAGAGGTCAGTCTATGAGAGGAAAGATGATGCGTTTGACAAAGTAGTCCCTATGGTGCTGAACGGGTGTATGTCGTGATTTTACATGCAAAAATGCAAAGAGTGGATGTTCTGGAAATGAAATTCTTGAAGTCAGTATGTGGTGTGAGGAGGGTTAATTGTTTTTTAAGGAATAACTATGTGAGAGAGATGTAGATGTAAGCAGAATATGATAGAGAGACCTGAACAGGGTGGGCTGAAATGATATGGATATATGAAAAGGATGTGTAAAGAAGACTGACTCAGTGAATATATGGGTCACAAGTGGAAGGAGCAAGGGGTAAGGGTAGACTGAAAAGAAGATGATTGTATGCAGAGAAAGAAACTCTTGAGTTATTGAGGCCTGAACACATGAGGGTGCTAGGCATGCATGAGATAGAGTGAATTTGAGCAATGTAGTATAAAGGGTGTGAGATGCAATTTGTAGCCTGAGTGAGGCCATATGAATTGGTCAGAGGAAACCATTGAAAGGTTTATGTGGCTTGGTTGTGGATAGATGGCTGTGATTTTGGTGCATTTTAAATGACAGGGAGAGAGTGGATGTAAGCAAATGAGACTGTTCCCGTGTGTTCCTGGCATTACCTTGCCATGCAGGAAATGGCAAACAAGTATAAACAAAATTAGACAAATCTATATGCTTGAGCTGCAAAATTTATTTATAGTGAACCACCCAGCAAACAAACTGGTTGGCTTTCTAATTTATCACTTACTTTATTTTGAAATTCTCGTAAATGAGCTAATATTATGCATGGAAAGGTTCTAGGGCTGGGAGAGAGTTACCTGAGTACTCCTTATCATTGCTTGTGCAGAGGTAATAGTTATGGCATATTGTGTTTAGACTAAGCTACACCTTCTGACTTAGAAAGTTAGTTCCCTGTAGTGTTTGAATATATACAGAGATGTTGGTCCATAGAATTCTTGTTGATGATCATAGCATGACATTAAGTATTCTTGTATTACAGAAAGGCTGACTCCTATGAGAAAGTTGTCTCCTTTGTACAAGCTGCCCTTAGAAAGTTATGCAGTAATGCTTGTAAATAAAGATTTGAAAAGTATTGGTTAGCAGTTAGAAAACTATTTATTTTAAGCATTACAGTTTTTTTTATTTTCCAAGAAAAGATGAGTTATGGTATACACATTGAGTGATTTTAATAATATATATACATCAGTACAAAAAATAACACATAATTAACCTTCAGGGAAAATGAATATATATATACTTAAATATTTCATATTGACAGTACATGGAATATTATTTCTGTATTTATAGTATGATTTATATTATACAAATATACATGCTTAGCTTGTATGTAAATGGATTATTTTATGGTTATCTAAATAGAACCGATAAAGAAATAAAGGGATAAATGATCAACTATTTTCGCACCCACTTAATATTTCTCAATGTAATATTTAGAGGCTTCAAGTGCTTCTTTCAGCTTGTTTTCTATATTTCTAAGGTCTACTTTGTGACTTCGAAAATTGCATACCAGGAGAGGATTCTGACCTCTTGGTGCTGCCACTTTGCCACCCAAAATTTTGCTTACAGAAGACATCCATGCAGTGGCTGAAGCCCCGCCGGACATCATTTCCTGAAAAATTAGTACAGCCATTTTTCACTAATACCACAGCAATTGAAAATATTGTCAGTGCATGTAATTTGAAATTTGAAAAAAAAAGGACACAAGTACAATATAATCACTTATGGAAATGTACATAACTTCCATCCACAGAGATTGCTTACAGTTTATGCATAGTATTGCCAGGAGCCTAGTTTCAAACCACTGTAAACAACGGTAACTTATCAGGAGTCAGGATTATATTACAAACAATCAGTTACCTCATATTCCTTTACCCAGACACTCTTAGTAACCAAATACTAGCAGCAGGGTAAAGAACAATATCTTAGTTACTATTTTATTTTATACTTATATACATAAGTATACTTATGTAAGTAGGAGAGATGGCCAGAGAGCGTTATTGGATTACGTGTTAATTGACAGGCGTGCGAAAGAGAGACTTTTGGATGTTAATGTGCTGAGAGGTGCAACTGGAGGGATGTCTGATCATTATCTTGTGGAGGCTAAGGTGAAGATTAGTATGGGTTTTCAGAAAAGAGGAGTGAATGTTGGGGTGAAGAAGGTGGTGAGAGTAAGTGAGCTTGGGAAGGAGACCTGTGTGGGGAAGTACCAGGAGAGACTGTGTACAGAATGGAAAAAGGTGAGAACAATGGAAGTAAGGGGAGTCGGGGAGGAATGGGATGTATTTAGGGAATCAGTGATGGATTGCGCAAAAGATGCTTGTGGCATGAGAAGAGTGGGAGGTGGGCTGTTTAGAAAGGGTAGTGTGTGGTGGGATGAAGAAGTAAGAGTATTAGTGAAAGAGAAGAGAGAGGCATTTGGACGATTTTTGCAGGGAAAAAATGCAATTGAGTGGGAGAAGTATAAAAGAAAGAGACAGGAGGTCAAGAGAAAGGTGCAAGAGGTGAAAAAAAGGGCAAATGAGAGTTGGGGTGAGAGACTATCAGTAAATTTTAGGGAGAATAAAAAGATGTTCTGGAAGGAGGTAAATAGGGTGCGTAAGACAAGGGAGCAAATGGGAACTTCAGTGAAGGGCGTAAATGGGGAGGTGATAACAAGTAGCGGTGATGTGAGAAGGAGATGGAATGAGTATTTTGAAGGTTTGTTGAATGTGTCTGATGACAGAGTGGCAGATATAGGGTGTTTTGGTCGAGGTGGTGTGCAAAGTGAGAGGGTTAGGGAAAATGATTTGGTAAACAGAGAAGAGGTAGTAAAAGCTTTGCGGAAGATGAAAGCCGGCAAGGCAGCAGGTTTGGATGGTATTGCAGTGGAATTTATTAAGAAAGGGGGTGACTGTATTGTTGACTGGTTGGTAAGGTTATTTAATGTATGTATGACTCATGGTGAGGTGCCTGAGGATTGGCGGAATGCGTGCATAGTGCCATTGTACAAAGGCAAAGGGGATAAGAGTGAGTGCTCAAATTACAGAGGTATAAGTTTGTTGAGTATTCCTGGTAAATTATATGGGAGGGTATTGATTGAGAGGGTGAAGGCATGTACAGAGCATCAGATTGGGGAAGAGCAGTGCGGTTTCAGAAGTGGTAGAGGATGTGTGGATCAGGTGTTTGCTTTGAAGAATGTATGTGAGAAATACTTAGAAAAGCAAAGGGATTTGTATGTAGCATTTATGGATCTGGAGAAGGCATATGATAGAGTTGATAGAGATGCTCTGTGGAAGGTATTAAGAATATATGGTGTGGGAGGCAAGTTGTTAGAAGCAGTGAAAAGTTTTTATCGAGGATGTAAGGCATGTGTACGTGTAGGAAGAGAGGAAAGTGATTGGTTCTCAGTGAATGTAGGTTTGCGGCAGGGGTGTGTGATGTCTCCATGGTTGTTTAATTTGTTTATGGATGGGGTTGTAAAGGAGGTAAATGCAAGAGTCCTGGAAAGAGGGGCAAGTATGAAGTCTGTTGGGGATGAGAGAGCTTGGGAAGTGAGTCAATTGTTGTTCGCTGATGATACAGCGCTGGTGGCTGATTCATGTGAGAAACTGCAGAAGCTGGTGACTGAGTTTGGTAAAGTGTGTGGAAGAAGAAAGTTGAGAGTAAATGTGAATAAGAGCAAGGTTATTAGGTACAGTAGGGGTGAGGGTCAAGTCAATTGGGAGGTGAGTTTGAATGGAGAAAAACTGGAGGAAGTGAAGTGTTTTAGATATCTGGGAGTGGATCTGTCAGCGGATGGAACCATGGAAGCGGAAGTGGATCATAGGGTGGGGGAGGGGGCGAAAATTTTGGGAGCCTTGAAAAATGTGTGGAAGTCGAGAACATTATCTCGGAAAGCAAAAATGGGTATGTTTGAGGGAATAGTGGTACCAACAATGCTGTATGGTTGCGAGGCGTGGGCTATGGATAGAGATGTGCGCAGGAGGATGGATGTGCTGGAAATGAGATGTTTGAGGACAATGTGTGGTGTGAGGTGGTTTGAGCGAGTAAGTAACGTAAGGGTAAGAGAGATGTGTGGAAATAAAAAGAGCATGGTTGAGAGAGCAGAAGAGGGTGTTTTGAAATGGTTTGGGCACATGGAGAGAATGAGTGAGGAGAGATTGACCAAGAGGATATATGTGTCGGAGGTGGAGGGAACGAGGAGAAGAGGGAGACCAAATTGGAGGTGGAAAGATGGAGTGAAAATGATTTTGTGTGATCGGGGCCTGAACATGCAGGAGGGTGAAAGGAGGGCAAGAAATAGAGTGAATTGGAGTCATGTGGTATACAGGGGTTGACGTGCTGTCAGTGGATTGAAGCAAGGCATGTGAAGCGTCTGGGGTAAACCATGGAAAGCTGTGTAGGTATGTATATTTGCGTGTGTGGACGTGTGTATGTACATGTGTATGGGGGGGGGGGGGCCATTTCTTTCGTCTGTTTCCTTGCGCTACCTCGCAAACGCGGGAGACAGCGACAAAGTATAAAAAAAAAAAAAAAAAAAAAAACTATTTTATATATTTTGCTTTGTCGCTGTCTCCCGCGTTTGCGAGGTAGCGCAAGGAAACAGACGAAAGAAATGGCCCAACCCACCCCCATACACAATGTATATACATACACGTCCACACACGTAAATATACATACCTATACATCTCAGTGTACACATATATACACAGACACAGACACACACATATATCCCCATGCACACAATTCACAGTGTCTGCCTTTATTCATTCCCATCGCCACCTCGCCACACATGGAATAACATCCCCCTCCCCCCTCATGTGTGCGAGGTAGCACTAGGAAAAGACAACAAAGGCCCCATTCGTTCACACTCAGTCTCTAGCTGTCATGCAATAATGCCCAAAACCACAGCTCCCTTTCCACATCCAGGCCCCACACAACTTTCCATGGTTTACCCCAGACGCTTCACATGCCCTGATTCAATCCACTGACAGCACATCAACCCCGGTATACCACATCGATCCAATTCACTCTATTCCTTGCCCTCCTTTCACCCTCCTGCATGTTCAGGCCCCGATCACACAAAATCTTTTTCACTCCATCTTTCCACCTCCAATTTGGTCTCCCACTTCTCCTCGTTCCCTCCACCTCCGACACATATATCCTCTTGGTCAATCTTACCTCACTCATTCTCTCCATGTGCCCAAACCATTTCAAAACACCCTCTTCTGCTCTCTCAACCATGCTCTTTTTATTTCCACACATCTCTCTTACCCGTACATTACTTACTCGATCAAACCACCTCACTCCACACATTGTCCTCAGACATCTCATTTCCAGCACATCCACCCTCCTGCGCACAACTCTATCCATAGCCCACGCCTCGCAACCATACAACATTGTTGGAACCACTATTCCTTCAAACATACCCATTTTTGCTTTCCAAGATAATGTTCTCGACTTCCACACATTCTTCAAGGCTCCCAGGATTTTCGCCCCCTCCCCACCCTATGATTCACTTCCGCTTCCATGGTTCCATCCGCTGCCAGATCCACTCCCAGATATCTAAAACACTTTACTTCCTCCAGTTTTTCTCCATTCAAACTTACCTCCCGATTGACTTGACCCTCAACCCTACTGTACCTAATAACCTTGCTCTTATTCACATTTACTCTTAACTTTCTTCTTTCACACACTTTACCAAACTCAGTCACCAGCTTCTGGAGTTTCTCACATGAATCAGCCACCAGCGCTGTATCATCAGCGAACAACAACTGACTCACTTCCCAAGCTCTCTCATCCACAACAGACTTCATACTTGCCCCTCTTTCCAAAACTCTTGCATTCACCTCCCTAACAACCCCATCAATAAACAAATTAAACAACCATGGACACATCACACACCCCTGCCGCAAACCTACATTCACTGAGAACCAATCACTTTCCTCTCTTCCTACACGTACACATGCCTTACATCCTCGATAAAAACTTTTCACTGCTTCTAACAACTTGCCTCCCACACCATATATTCTTAATACCTTCCACAGAGCATCTCTATCAACTCTATCATATGCCTTCTCCAGATCCATAAATGCTACATACAAATCCATTTGCTTTTCTAAGTATTTCTCACATACATTCTTCAAAGCAAACACCTGATCCACACATCCTCTACCACTTCTGAAACCACACTGCTCTTCCCCAATCTGATGCTCTGTACATGCCTTCAACCTCTCAATCAATACCCTCCCATATAATTTACCAGGAATACTCAACAAACTTATACCTCTGTAATTTGAGCACTCACTCTTATCCCCTTTGCCTTTGTACAAAGGCACTATGCACGCATTCTGCCAATCCTCAGGCACCTCACCATGAGTCATACATACATTAAATAACCTTACCAACCAGTCAACAGTACAGTCACCCTCTTTTTTTTTTTAATAAATTCCACTGCAATACCATCCAAACCTGCTGCCTTGACGGCTTTCATCTTCTGCAAAGCTTTTACTACCTCTTCTCTGTTTACCAAATCATTTTCCCTAACCCTCTCACTTTGCACACCACCTCGACCAAAACACCCTATATCTGCCACTCTATCATCAAACACATTCAACAAACCTTCAAAATACTCACTCCATCTCCTTCTCACATCACCACTACTTGTTATCACCTCCCCATTTGTGCCCTTCACTGCAGTAATATCTAACAAATTATGCCCCACCCTTGCCTTTGAGAGAGAAAAGTCTTATGTTTATTTCAGGTAGATTGTGGCACCACCAGAATTGCAACTGCTGATATAGCATACTGCATAAAGATATACAGAAACTTAGAATGAGACAGAATCATGAAAATGGAATTACCTGCAAGTGATATGGTGTGAGAAAATGGCGTAAAAGCAATGAGCCATGTAATTTGAATACGATGATCCATGATGCAAATTTGAATGAGTTAGAAGATACAGGTATCAGGTTCAAAATGATGCTGGAAGTGACACAGAAAATGTATTTTGAGGAAGATTGAACTACAGAAGTGTGTAATATCCCAAATGTAAGGCCTGACATTTATGGGCATGTGAGAGTTAGCAGAAACTGAATTTACAAACATGCTATTTTATGCTATTCTCAACATATTGTTTGTGAAATAAAAAAAATGGGATGTGTTCCTACAGATGCAAGATGCCAATGAGAAACACTTTATATGTATGGGATAACATGTGAAGCTGTTTGAAATGAGGTACACAACATTAATTTATCTATCTATTTATAATTCCGATGCCTGGTCCCTCCACAAACTCTCAAGGACCACAGCAAAAGAGTCTCCACTTACATGCCTCCATCACATACACCATTCCATGCATTCTTTTACCATTTATATCCTTTCTAGTATTCTTCCATCCTATTTGCCCATGTCACAGATGGTCTTCGTCACACACCAACCCCATTAATTGTGCTATCATACACTCTACTTGTAAACTTCCAGTCTTGCATTCTTTCCACTTGCCCAAACCACTTCAAATATTGTTTTCACCCACTCTACCACTCCACATTTCATTCTCTTTGCATACCCTGCCGTACAACATCTCGTACACCCCTTCATTTCTTCCTTCATTTCATCTAATCACATCACATGGTCTTCTCAAATAGCTCATCTCCACAACCTGGATTCTTGACATCTGTGACTCATTCCATGTCCAAGTTTTGACTGCATAGGTCAGGGTTGGGAGAACTATGCTGTCCCTTAATCCTCACTTCATTTCCAAACTTACACCTCTACCCTTCATTACTCTATTAAGGGACCTAGTGACTCTTCTACTCTGTACTGGTCTCTCCCTTATCTTTCCTTCCACATCACCAAACTTACCCAAAACCACAACTAAATATTTAAATTCTCTCACCTCTTTCAGTCTTTCTTCCCCCATACCCAAAGAACAATTTTGTGCACTTTCTTCTTTCACTCTATATGGTTGTACAAAGTCTATACTTTCACTCTGTTTCCTTTCAAACATCGTTACCTTACTTTTACTTGCACTTACCTTCAATTGCCTATGCTTACATACATCATAAAACACACTTAAAACCTTCTGCAGCAACTCTTCACTCTCAGCAAACAACACAGTATTATCCGCCATTAGCCACCATATCTCACCCCCACACTCTGTCTCTCCACCCCTTTTCTGTAGTTTTGCTTTCATCTCTCTTATTACTGCATCTATATCAAAAAGCCACAGACATCACACAACCCTGCCTCACACTTACATGTATACCAAACTTTCACTCAACTCTCCATCCACTCTTATACATGCATTTGTTCCTATATAGAAGGCCTTCATACTATCCAACAGTTGTTCCCCTACCCCATATATTCTCATCCCATAAAGCATTCCACTCGACTGTCATACACTTTCTCCAGATCCATAAAAGCTGCAATCAACTTTTTACCTTTCACTATATACTTTTCCACTTATAATCTTTACCACAAAAATCTAATCCACACATCCCCTACCTTTCCTAAAGCCCCGCTTGCTCCTCACTTATTCTACATTCAGTCACTTCCATGACTCTTGTCAATCAAAATTCTTGCATATACTTTTCTTGGTATACTTAACAGACTTATTCCACAATAACTGCTACATACATCCTTAGCACCTTTTCCTTTGAATGAAAGAACAATAATAGCTTTCACTTAATCCTCAGGCACAACCTTCTGTCTCCATGCAAAATTAATATCAGATGCATCCACTCTATCACACTTTATCTTCCATACTTCAGAATTTCAGCCATGATCCCATCCACTCCAGGTGCCTCATTATTGGCCTTCTTACCTCCCTTTTTTGCTATAGACCCTTCCACTTGTATCCTCTTTCTTCCATCCTGTATACCCATGCATATAACAACTGCTGTCTCCCCTTTTCCCACATTCATCAGTTCTTCAAAATACTCCTTCCATCTCCCTTTCACTTCCTCTCACACTTCCTTTTACACTCCTCTCTGCATTTTTTCTAATTCATCTTCCTGCTTGCCAACACTTTTACCTCTCCATTCTTCCTTGCTCCATACCTCCAAAGAATCCTCTCATAACTCTAGCATCTACAGTGGCCTTTCTCAGTCTTTCATCCACTGCCACATAGTCAATCAAAGCCTTTTGCTCTTCTCTATCATCATTCCTCATCTATGTATAACTGTGGATCATCTTGTGCAAGGAATAAACCCCTCTTAGCACAAATATCCACAAGATAACTTCCATTCTCATTTACTCCAGGCACCCCATTTACCAACTATCTCACCAATTTCATCACATCCCACTTTTGCATTCATATCACCCAATATAACTAAGTTTCTCTCATTCTCAAAACCATTTATTCAGATTTCTTCTGAAAAGCTTCATTTCATCCTTACCTTGTACAGTCTTCATATTCACACGTGCATATACACATACCAAAAGCATACTTCACAATCCCAGTCTTTCCTTTCACCCACACTATTCTTGATCCATTCCATCCATGCTCTAATAGCATAATTGTTCATCCTTCTTTCCCTCTTCCTCAAAAATTTTCAATCATTCCCATCCATAACACTCCTTCCATGCCCTTCCATAGCTTGCATTCATCATTTCCATTTTCATTCCACACACCCTGCCCAAGGAAATGGGTTTCCCCAGTCCCCAGCACATCCAAGCTATAACTTTTAAATTTCTCCACAAGCTCTCTCCTTTTACTCTCACCAGTCATGCCATTTACCTTCAGCATCATCACTATCAGTCATTCGTCTCTTTCACTCAGCATAACTAGTAGACTCCAGTGCCACTTCTCAGCCTTTTGTGCCTCACCCTTGACAGGTCACTGTCAGAGGGCAACTTAAACACAATGTTTCATGAGGCAGCAAGGCTCCAAAATTATCCAAAAAGTAAAAAGTCCCAACACACCTCAGGTTTTTTTTTTCTAAATTTAAAAGGACTGCCCTGGTGGAGTTCCACCCCTAAGAGGTGTATTAACGAGGTCACCATGAGAAGGCTTAATGAGACTTGGGTACTCTAGGAAAACTAAAGTATCCCCTTGAGGTACTGAAACATTGACAACTTTCCCGTCTTGAGCTTTTTCACCTTTCACAGTAGCGGCACCTTCTAACCTCATTGGTTATGACACTGCCACTGCATAATAAATTTTACATAAGATCCTAAGCCTAATTTTTCTGAGTAAATTACCCATAGTATATAAATGCATGGTAAATTTGAAAATATAATCATACCTCTGGTATAGTGGACCGGCCTTTTATAATTCCTTCTGATTTTGCTAATACAAGAACTGGTCGTTGCTTTGCAAGAGCACTTGCTTTACTCAATATAGCTTTACTTGTACCAAAGTCAGTCTTCAAGAGATGGATGATAGGGCCATCTTTTTGCTGATCAATAACTTGCTGCATCTCACTCACCATCTATAAATCATGACAATAGAAAACATCATATTATTAATTTCAATTACTTATAATCATGATTTTCATAATATGCATATTAAAGTGAAAGCCTCAATATTATTATCTTCTCTTATCTGTGAAATAACTTCATTAACTAAGGAAATAATGATCTTGTTGCACACTGCATCAAGAGCTTGAAAACTCCTCTCAACCTTTAGTAAAAAGAAATATGGCTTTTTTCAATACTCAGAATCAAACTGCTTCTCTTCCAAAACTAAGTTAACTTCAGTATACAGAACAGCACTGTAAAATGATATTACTGGATAATTACTACTCTTATCTTTCACTCTTCCTGTAATATTTCCTCCTTTAAGAGTCAGATCTGCAAACACCTAAAGAGCTCAAATATATTTCTGCTCTGTTCTTACTCCTCTACTTGTCATTTTTCCGAGTAAGATCTGCAAACACCTGAAGAGCTCAAATATGTTTCTGCTCAGTTCTTACTCTTCTACTTGTCATTTTTCTTTCAAGATGGCCATGGTTGGTCTTGTGCCATCTTGGTATTGTAAAATAATTTACCTGTACACAGACCATCTCAGATTAAAGAAAAAAAGGTAATAGAAAAACACTAGAAATTAATTATGTAGAAAGTCACAGGAAGAGGGAAAGATGAATTGAGGAAGAGAATTTCACAGCTTAACTATTCAAAGAGAGACAGTGTTATCATAACAGGCAATCTTCAAATGGCTGTGCAAAGCAGAAGTTAAATTCGTGCTTTGGGTCCACGCCATGGTGGTAGAGAACATATGCACACAGCTTATGGGAGTAGTGGCCAAAATAATACCTGTAGAACAGAAGGAGGGTAGCAGCATCACAGCATACAAAAAAGGGTTGGCTAGGAATTAATGAGAAGGAAAGCTTTTGATTACACTAAGTCTAATAGAAAGGTCTACAAAGAATCACATCACACATGTGAGGAGAATAAAACCCCTGTAGCTATGATACAAGTGTACACATGAAAATATTTATGGCATCTGTGTAACACCTACTGCTTTGGGAAGCAAAGTTTGTGATGATAAGGTTTCCAGGAAGGAGAGAAGGACATGGTTATGTTCAACATGTTTATAAGAGGACTGAATTGTGATGTTTGAAACTGAAAAGAGGAAAAAGTGTAACACTTGGCAAGAAATATTGGGAAAAATTGCATTTTAGTATTGTTAAATTTAACCATGTAACTGCTTACTTTTTCCAAGATATTACACAAGTCTTAACTGAAAAAGACAATATGTTCACTATAAGAAAGAGAATAAGTATTAGAAGGAGGAAGGGAGGGAAAGTGAGCTGGTGCATAAAGTGGAATCATTAGCATTATATTGAAAAGGTTTAAAAATTTAAGGGAGATCATTTATGGAAAGAAGAGAGTACACAATATAACAAAATCCCTCATGGTTTTAAATGCTGAAGGGAAATGGTTTGATTTTAGTTGCCAGAGGTTCTGACAAAGCCATTATTTCATTCTTTATCCACAGAAATGGTGGCCATGTGTTAAGGAATTCAGTTTCACCAAGTTTACCAAATAATTCAAAAGAATAAGACAGAGTACAGTACTATCTGATGTTATCGATCTGAACCTCTGACACCCATTCCCTCCAGGAACTCCCTCAAAGGGGTAGCCACAGCAAAAGAGTCTCCATAACTAGTGAACTCCAGTGCCATTTTTCAGCCTTTAGTGCCACAACCTCTGCCAGTGGCCTAAGAGGCCACTGGCAGAGGGCAATTCTAGCACAGCATTTCAAGTGGTTCCTACCTAATGTTCCTACCAACTACTTCTACCTATTGTTCTTGCTTAATGTTTCTACATAATGCTCCTGCCTAATGTTCCTACCTATTATTTCCAGCTACTGCCACTACCATTTTGCCAAAAGGTAGGGCTAATGCATAGTGCTCACTGCAGGAAAATCTAGAATTCTGAAGAATGAGTTGTGTGAGTCAAGCACTGTCATGTGTTATATATAACAAGGAGAGACTGTACGTTCATGGACAGAATACCAGAAGTATATGTGAGGGTGAGGCAGAACGATAAGACAGCTACCTGGGTCTGAGGAAAGCAACTTGATAACCATTGAAGTGCTGGCTTATTATGCAGCCATCACTGACATTCCAATATCCATAACTAAAGCTGATATAAATAAAAATTGTTAGCCTTTAAATGAATGGAGCATCCTCCTTAATACATAAAGATTATTCTTAGTAAAGACTTTGGATCTAAAGTATCTATCTCTATGTTAAACAGTATTCTGACACCTATATAAGCATGTTAGGTTTGGATAGAGTATAAAACCAGAGTTATATGAGAGTATTAAATAAGAGACAAAATACAGAGTCATCTATAAGAACTAGAGGGAAAATGTGTGGAAACTCTACTCTGATAATATTAACAGTGAAAACAAGGAAAGGAATGATAGCAAGGCCAGGAATACATAGAAAACTGAGATGGACATTTTTGGACAAGTACCAAAGTACTTTTTCAGTTCAAGATCTGCTAATGATCTCTTTGTGTGATTCTCCTGTGGTCCTCCTCTCTAAGAGATTTTGGTAAATCTTTTGTTGCAGCCCTTGACATCTCCAAAGCAAATGACAGTGTGCAGAATATGTCTTTGCTTTCTCAAGTTCCTTACTTTGGCTTTTCAATATATTTGTAAATAATGTGGGAAACCAGTATATCCTATTTTATCTTTTACTTTTAACATCATGAAGAGGTTAAAGTGCTACAAACTCTAAGGTCACTCAATCTATAGCCATGAAATATATAACAATGCAAAAATGTTCGGGTACACTAACCTCTTTATTTGTGTCTCCCCTACAAGCATTCCTTAGAAGTCTTACAAGATTATCTGTGGATTCACTGATTTGGGCACGTGTTAGGTATGGTATTATTAGATCTTTTCTGGTACTGCACCATTCATGAATGCGCTCTTCAAACCTGGATAATCTGAAATAAAGGTATAAACAATTTTTCACAATTCAGAAATATCATATACATATTATTGGATGAAGGATATCTGCTAAGACTTTTAAAGAGTACCAAAAAATGTGAAACACTTGATTTCCTCTAGCTTTATGCACAAATTTTTGTGTCTCTAAATCATACTAAATTTGATGTTAAAACTTATCACATTGAAATGCCTGACAGACTCACCTTCATTAAGAAACACTCATCCTTCCTTCTTACTCTCCCAGTAAAGTCCCCTCCCTTTATTTTGTAGCTTTCCACTTACCCCATATATGTGTAGAAACTTCAAGGCCACTTTGTCAATCAAATTATGAGTGTTCTCCAGGTACATAAATGCCTCAAAAAATTCACTCTCTCCAGGTATTTGTCAGGCAAATTCTTCAAATTAAACATCAGTTCCACACACCCTCAACTTTTCTTGAAACAACAATGCTCCTCCCATCATACAGTTTGTGCAAGACACCATCCTCTCGATCACCACCCTCCCAGTCACCTTATGAAGTATACTTGACAGATTTATAACTGTAATTCCAGCATTCACTATAGTCCCACTAACTTTATGTGCTCTCTGCCAATCCTAAGGCCATAAATCTTGGCCCATAAAAATGAAGAGTAGCTTGACTAACCAGATTATAATTACGCTGAAGCATGGTCCCATGCAGAGAACATTAAAAGAGCAAAGGTTCTTGAGGGGGAAAAAATATAGCACTTTTATGACACACACAAACAAAATAAAAAAGAGATAGTACTGAGGGAGAAGAAAAAGCTATTATTAGTCAACAACCCAAGCTCCCCTCTATGCATTAGTGCCTTTGCTTATATGAATCATTTATATGTGTGTCTTGCATCAAGAATGTAAACATGACCGAGAGTGAACTTCATATGAAAGAAAAGTGTGCTCACTTTAAAAGAATAGGCTCTACTCAACTTGTTTATAAGGTGAATTCTTTATTCTTTTGTTTTCTGATTCAAAGGCAAAAAGATTTTCTCCAGCAGTCCTCTCAAACCCCTCAATTTTCCATACTTCTTGTCCCACAACTAAACAATTAGACAATGTTAGCACAAATAGCATAAAAGAAAACCTCACGATATGATACAAAAGTTTGTCATTGCTGCCTGAAGTTTCTTTATAGCTCTGGTCACTTAACCACTATAGCTATGGCATACAACAACTTCCTACCTTCACTTTGCTTTTTACCAAACATGCATATTTTTGCATTTGCATAGGCATTTAGTGCTTGGTTTGTTTGTAACACCTCATATACAAATGGAATGATTGTACATATATAGTGTATATATTTACAATGACTATATAATCATAGCTGCACAAGTATGAGGCAAAAAATCTTTTTTTTCTGCAAACATCTTTAATTAAAAACTTTGATTTTCTCAGCACTTGCGTACATTTTCTTGCAGGTCCATAGGATTTAATAAATTATTCTATTTATACTTATTTATACGCATCTCTTGTGTTAGCGAGGTAGCACAGGGAAACAGACGAAAGAATGGCCCAACCAACCCACATACACATGTATATACATAAATGCCCACACACGCACATATACATACCTATACATTTCAACATATAAATACACAGAAATATACATATATACATATGTGCATATTCATACTTGCTGCCTTCATCCATTCCCGTTGCCACCTTACCACACATGATATAGCACACACACACACACACACACACACACACACACACACATTCACACTCTGTCTCTAGCTTTTTTTTTTTTTTTTTTTTTTTTTTTTTTTTTTTATACTTTGTCGCTGTCTCCCGCGTTTGCGAGGTAGCGCAAGGAAACAGACGAAAGAAATGGCCCAACCCCCCCCCATACACATGTACATACACACGTCCACACACGCAAATATACATACCTACACAGCTTTCCATGGTTTACCCCGTACGCTTCACATGCCTTGATTCAATCCACTGACAGCACGTCAACCCCTGTATACCACATCGCTCCAATTCACTCTATTCCTTGCCCTCCTTTCACCCTCCTGCATGTTCAGGCCCCGATCACACAAAATCCTTTTCACTTCATCTTTCCACCTCCAATTTGGTCTCCCTCTTCTCCTCGTTCCCTCCACCTCCGACACATATATCCTCTTGGTCAATCTTTCCTCACTCATTCTCTCCATGTGCCCAAACCATTTCAAAACACCCTCTTCTGCTCTCTCAACCACGCTCTTTTTATTTCCACACATCTCTCTTACCTTTACGTTACTTACTCGATCAAACCACCTCACACCACACATTGTCCTCAAACATCTCATTTCCAGCACATCCATCCTCCTGCGCACAACTCTATCCATAGCCCACGCCTCGCAACCATACAACATTGTTGGAACCACTATTCCTTCAAACATACCCATTTTTGCTTTCCGGATAATGTTCTCGACTTCCACACATTTTTCAAGGCTCCCAAAATTTTCGCCCCCTTCCCCACCCTATGATCCACTTCCGCTTCCATGGTTCCATCCGCTGACAGATCCACTCCCAGATATCTAAAACACTTCACTTCCTCCAGTTTTTCTCCATTCAAACTCACCTCCCAATTGACTTGACCCTCAACCCTACTGTACCTAATAACCTTGCTCTTATTGACATTTACTCTTAACTTTCTTCTTCCACACACTTTACCAAACTCCGTCACCAGCTTCTGCAGTTTCTCACATGAATCCGCCACCAGCGCTGTATCATCAGCGAACAACAACTGACTCACTTCCCAAGCTCTCTCATCCCCAACAGACTTCATACTTGCCCCTCTTTCCAAGACTCTTGCATTTACCTCCCTAACAACCCCATCCATAAACAAATTAAACAACCATGGAGACATCACACACCCCTGCCGCAAACCTACATTCACTGAGAACCAATCACTTTCCTCTCTTCCTACACGTACACATGCCTTACATCCTCGATAAAAACTTTTCACTGCTTCTAACAACTCTAGCTGTCATGTGTAATTCATTCAGTAATAAATCATTGAATAAATATTTTACCATCAAATCTTTCTTTATGCTTGATGCTAAGCAATCTAGTACTATTAACTACAAAAACCTGAGTGAAACAAAGCATATGCATGTGTTTTACCTCTCATTCACACCAGCAACGAGCTCCTTTTGCACTAACGTCTCCCACTGTTCGAGCTGCTGAAGGGCTACCACACCATCTGATTTCGCCTTCTCTGCCAATTCACCACATACAGCACGAATACGAGTATTGCCAAAACCAGCAGTATTCTAGAGAAAAAATTTAATAGAAACCTAAAAATATTATCAACTGAGAGTCTATATAATCATGTTAAAAGTAAACTTATTCATATCATCATCCCATCAAAACACCCAAAGTGGTAAAAATGCTATTCAGTTCTAATTAGTAATTGCTCCAGGTTTTACTAAAAACCAAATAATCACCATGTTTAGATAGTTTTATCTTGATTGTATTTTCTGATTCATATATGATCTTTTTCTTTTCACAGTCAATATTTTAATACATTTGCAAACACTTTTAGCTTATTTGGCCAAAAGCCACTTGAGCTCTTGCCATCTCTTGGCATCCATCCATCTATCATCTGTTTTTTGTCATCATCTGTCCATTAACCTTTCACTGGCAGGATGGTTGCTTTCAAAGTTAAGTCCAGGGACTTTATCCAACATCCAAAATGGTTGCTACTTCTATAAATATCATCTGTGTTAATTTTTCACAATCAATCTTCTTTTCTGAAAATGCTGAGACAAACTGAAACAAACTTAGCAGAGACAGTCCGAGGGTGGGGACTTTTCAAATGATTTCAGGTGACCAAACCATCATCCAAGATGGTTTCTGTGACTTAAAAAAGTTTTCATAATCTATTAACTTATCCCATTTCAATCTTCTCTAATCAATGCGAATTAACCATGGTAGGGATGGTCCCTTTTCAAAAATGTGTACAGTCACCCTATCCACCTTCCCAGATGGCCACCGTTATGAAAAATATAAAGCCTAGTAAGCAATACATTTTGAGTTAACTGCATATTTCAACCAATTTGGGTGAATTTTGGTAATACTTTTATTTCTTACTTTGAAACTGGAAGACATTCAGGTCAATTACATTTTCAATTTATCCTTTCAAACACAAACCTAAGAAACTCCATTATATTTCACTGACATATTCTCCACCAAACTAATGCTATTCTTCTATCTGTCTAGCTATAGCTCTGATGGTCATTCCCTCTGGGAACTCCCATCAAGTGGTGAGTATGGCAAAAGTCTCCACTTATCCCTGTCCTTACATGCCTCCCTCTCATACACCATTCCATGCACTGTTCCACCATTTCTCTCCCTCCAGTACTTTTCCAGTCTATTTTCCATGTCACAGGTGGTATTCCTCTTACACCAACCCCTTGAATTGTATTATCAAACACTCTCCTTGTAAACTCACACTCTTGCATTCTTTCCACATTCCCAAACCACCTGAAAGTATTACATTTCACCTACTCTACCGCTCCAAAATTCATTCTATTTGCATTCCCTGTCATACCACCCCCTCATTTCTTTCTTCATTCCATCTAGTCATACAACATGCTTATCTTAAATTGCTCATTTCCATAGCCTATATTTTTGATTTCTGTGACTCATTCCACGTTCATGGTTCAGCTGCACAGGTCAAGGTCAGGAGGACTATGCCATCTCTCAGTCCTTTCTTCACTTCCATACTTACACCTTTACCCTTCATTATTCTATTAGGTTCACATTGACTCTTCTGTCCTGTAATGCTCTCTCCCTTGTCTCTTCTTTCATCTCACCAAAATTAGCCAAGAAAGCTTAAAATACTTAAATTCTCTCACCTCTTCCAGTCTTACTCCCAGCATGTCCATTACACAGTTTACTACACTTTCTTCTTACACTCTATAGGGATTTACAAAATCTATACTTTCACTCAATTTCCTTTCAAACACCATTACTTTACTTTTACTCACATTAACCTTCAATTAGCTAGTGAGCAAATTTTTCACCCAATATCGGTATTTGGGGCTCTCATTAATCCCTGAGTAGGGGAGAAACAATACTGCCCACATACTCCCTGTGTTGAAGAAGGCAACTAAGAGGGGTGGGAGCAGTTGGTTGGGAATCCTCCCTTCCTGTATCACTTTCTAAGGAGTCAAGTGAGGAATTTTCCCTCTAAGGCTCAGTCATCTGTTCTTAATGTTACCTCACTTATGCAGGAAATAGCAAGCATGTATGAAAAAAATCAATAGCCTATGCTTACTCATATAAAATACACTTACAACCTTCAACAACTCTCTTCACTCTCAGGAAAGTACAGAGCATCATTTGCAAACAGGATTGTCACTGGCCACTATACCTCACCGGCACACTCCATCTCTGCACCCCCTTTCCCTAGTTTTGCTTTCACTTCTCCTATCACTCCATCCATATATATGTAAAAAAGCCAGTGTAACATCACACAACCCTGCCTCACACCCACATGGATACCGAAACTTTCACTCAACTCTCCATCTACTTTTACACATGCATTTGCTATTCTATTGGAGGCTTTCACACCATCCAACAGTTGTCCCCCTAACCCATATATCCTTAACACATCCCATACAGCATTCCACTTGACTCTGTCATATGCTTTCTCCATACCCATAATAGGTGCATATATCTTTTTGCCTTCTTCCTAGATACTTTTCCATAGTTGTTCTCACCACAAAATTCTGATCCACACATCCCCTACCTTTCCTAAAAGGTAGGGGATGTGCTCCTCACATTCTGCAATCAGTCACTTCCAGCACAATATCAATCTACACTCTTGCATACACTTTTCCCAGTATACTTAACAAACTAATTCCCCTATAACTGCTACATATATCATTAGCACCTTTAACCTTGAATATAGGAACAATAATAGCTTTCACCCAATCCTTAGGCACATGCCAAATTACATATCATATGCACCCATTCTATCACATTTCTCCATACTTCAGCATTTCAGCCATAATCCCATCCACTCCAGGTACTTTTCCAACCTTCAGCCTCATTATTGCCCTTTTTGTATCATTTCTTGCTGCTGACCCTTGCATTTGTATCCTCTTCCTTCCATCTTCCATACCCATGTGTGTAACAACTGCTGTCTTACTTTCTCCCATTCATCAGTTCTTCAAAATACTTCTTCCATCTTGCTTTCATTTTCTCCTTTTGATTCAGCAACTACCCTCTCTTACTTCTCACTTCTGCTATTCTTACTTTTACTTTAATTTTTTCCTTTCTGTCTCCAGCAATAAGATCATTTCTTCCCTCTTCACTGAGATCCAAGCATACACTGAACTTTTCCAAAAGCTTTTCAAATTCTTTGTCTCATGATACTATAGAGATGATTACTTACAATATTCACAATAACAAAACTACCAATATCTCCAGTATTGAGAAGATGAGTCCCACAGCAAGGCTCAACAGATGATAATTGTGATAATCCTTCTTCTTTGGAGGGGTCATCTTTATAGTTCATTCTGGTGGTTATTACATTAACAGTTTCAGGATACACTTCACCAGGCAGAAAGGTGATGTTAGGCTCCTGTAACATCTCCCTAATATCAACAGTTCTTCTGTTAATGGGACTCTTCACAGTAATCCATCTCTGAAACAAAGATTTTAGACCCAAATTAGTTACTGATAGTTCATATATACCAAGGACTTTTCATAGTGGTATATTTCTAATAAAAACAATATACTGAAAACAATTAGCAATGGGATAACTGATTTCCGTAATAAAGTAATGCTAGGAGTTGCTTCACAATATTTATGCCCATGCTCTCTATATATCTCAAACTTCCTTACTTTGTTTTTACAGGTGAAGAATACTATCTATCTATCTATCTAAATGTGAATAAGAGAAAGGTTATTAGGTACAGCAAGATTGAGGGACAAGTCAAGTGGGAGGTAAGTCTGAATGGAGAAAAACTGAAGGAAGTGAAGTGTTTTAGATATCAGGAAGTGGATCTGGCAGCATATGGAACCATGGAAGCGGAAGTGAGTCACAGGGTGGGGGAGGGGTCAAAGGTTCTGGAAGCATTGAAGAATGTGTGGAAGGCGAGAACATTATCTCAGAAAGCAAAAATGGGTATGTTTGAAGGAATAGTAGTTCCAATAATGTTATATAGTTGCGAGGCGTGGGCTATAGATAGGGTTGTGCGAAGGAGGATGGATGTGTTGGAAATGAGATGTTTCAGGACAGTATGTGGTGTGAGGTGGTTTGATCGAGTAAGTAATGAAAGGGTAAGAGAGATGCGTGGTAATAAAAAGAGTGTGGTTGAGAAAGCAGAAGAGGGTGTACTGAAGTGGCTTGGTCACATGGAGAGAATGCGTGAGTAAAGACTGACAAAGAAGATATATGTGTCAGAGGTGGAGGGAACGAGGAGAAGTGGGAGACCAAATTGGAGGTGGAAGGATGGAGTGAAAAAGATTTTGAGCGATCGGGGCCTGAACATGCTGGAGGGTGAAAGGCGTGCAAGGAATAGAGTGAATTGGAACAATGTGGTGTACCGGGGTCAACGTACTATCAGTGGATTGAACCAGGGCATGTGAAGCGTCTGGGTTATACCATGGAAATTTTTGTGGGGCCTGGATGTGGAAAGGGAGCTGTGGTTTTGGTGCATTACACATGACAGCTAGAGATTGAGTGTGAACAAATGTGGCCTTTGTTGTCTTTTCCTAGCGGTACCTCACGCGCGTCTGGGGGGAGGGGGGGTGTCATTTCATGTGTGGTGGGGTGGCGACGGGAATGAAGAAAGGCAGCAAGTATGAATTAAGTACATGTGTATATCTGTATATGTCTATGTGTATATATATGTATACGTTGAAATGTATAGGTATGTATATGTGCGTGTGTGGACGAGTATGGACATACATGTGTATGTGGGTGGGTTTGGCCATTCTTTCGTCTGTCTCCTTGCGCTACCTCGCTAATGCAGGAGACAGCGACAAAGTATGATAGAACTGAAAATGAATAAATATACATATGATGCCTGTTCCATCCTGGAACTCCCTCAAGGGATGGTTATGGCAATCGAGTCTCCATAACTAGTGAACTCAAGGGCTGTTTCTCAGCCTTTAGTGCCTCACCCTTAACTGGCCACTGGTAGAGGGCAAATCTAGCACAGTGTTTGCAGAGGCTCTTACCTTATGTTTCTATTGACTACTTCTACCTAATGCTCCTACCTAACATTCCTACCTACAACTTCTACCTAATGTTTCTACCTAATGCTGCTGCTTACAAGTTCCTGCCTACTAATTCTATCTATTGCTCCTACCATTTTGCCAAGAGGCAGGGCTAGCACATAGCCCTCACCAAAAGAAAATCTAGTTATGAAGAATAACCAGTGTGAGTTGACAAGGAGAGCTTATTTGTTTGAGGACAGAATAACAGTAGTCCTTGTGTGGATGAGGCAGACAGAAAAGACAGCTACCTTGGTCAGAGGAGCACAACTTGACAAACAATGAAGTACTGGCTCACTACGCAGCTGTCACTTACCCTACCAATACCCAGGTAGGTAGATCTGATAATACACCTTCCAGGTCGTTGGCTGCAAATAACTACCTACTAGGTCAAAAATGCTGACAGAAATAAACACTAAGCTAAAGACAAAGGGAAAAGTGCAATACATTTCTGACCTAACCACCACAGTAACCCACTAAATGATTACAATGATTCTCAGGAGGAAAATGACCTAACTACCAGAGTAACCCACTAAATGATTACAATGATTCTCAGAAAGAAAATGTCAGATATGGGTCTGAAAGAAAAACATTCATCAAAGAATAAGGCAAAGGGAAAACCTTCAAAATGGAAAAAAGCAAAGAAGCATATTTTGCAAGGCTCAGTGAATGAATTTGCACTCCAGTCCAAAGATCAATAACACTGGTACTTTCACATGCTTCATTTATCCTACTTCTTCATACTTTTCTTATAAACTTAAATCTGTTGTTTATACAACTACCTCTAAATTATTTGAACTTCAATACAAAAAATGTTATTCATGATAAACCTAAGATGTACATGCTTTATCCTTCTCATCTATGTATGACCATCGCACCAAAATGGTCACTTCAGCTTTATCACTTACTTGTGTCAGAATACATGTACCACACTTTATTCACATGGTAATTCTTGAGTAGTCATTTCACATACACATCTATTCCACAACCACAATCAAAAAAATTTCATCTTGTGTTCATGCTCATGTGCTATCTTATTACTCACGACCAGTTTTTCATAGAATAACTGACCTTAATTATATTTTCAGCCTTGTTGATTTTATCGTGGGTAAGGGATTCATATGTCCGAACTTGCAGATATAAGTAGTCTGGGGCCACATGAGATGATTTTTGGCATGACAGACCTGTAATGTAACATTTTTAACATAGTATGTTGATAAGTGTGCCTCACCCTTAACAGGCCACTAGCAGAGAGCAATGCTAGCACAACGTTTGCAGAGGCTCCTACCTAATGTTCCAAATGACACTGTCTACTTAATGCCCCAGCCAAAATGTCCTTACCTACTACTTCTATCTATTGCTCTTATGTTCAAATGAATTTTCAATATAATGCATTTCTTTTAAGTGTGGATGTCTGTAGTCTAATAATGGAATACTAGTGTAAAAATTCAAAATATTCAGTGATACACAAATGTATGAGACTGACTATATCAGTCCAAAATTTGTTAACAGTATCAGTATAACAAACAAATGCTAAGCATGGCTTCAACAAAATTTTCAAAAAGGAGATGTATTTAACCTTAACATGAACATGACAGGCCCGTGGCAAAAAGAAGTGCAGCACAGATATCATTCCTATTTCAGGCAATGCTACATATCAGTATGCATTTTTTTCCATAATAAAGCACTGTAAGTACTTCAAGCAAGAAGTAACTTGTAAACAAAGCTAGTGGAATGAGCATAAAAATGGAAAATAGCCAACAAATGTTAAAACTCACAAGGTATACAGACAAATACTGGCCAAAGTGGAGAAAGTTGTCATATCTGTAATTGGTGGCTAGTTGCAACCCACCAGGTATGGGAATCTAAACAGGTGTACAAATTGATTGCTCATTTTAAGCACATACAATCTAAACTAAACTACCATACAAGTGCTACTTTTGTAGGTTTTTGAAAATTTTTAATTAATCAATCTGAGATTTTATTATAAAGACTACATTGGATAGAATGAAGTGATTTAATATAGGGTCTGTGTGCTTTTAGTAGGCTGAAACAGGGCAAATGAAACAGTCAAAATAGACCATGGATTCAGCATACAGTGTTTGGATGTGGATGGCAGGCTCTGTTTTGGTGCATTATACATGATACCTAGAGAATGTATTTGTGCAAATGAGGTCAGTGATTGTCTGTTCCTAGTGCTGCCTTACCAAAAAAAAAAAAAAGGTGGGGGGAGGCAATTTGGTGCAAGAAAACAGACTTACCAGTAATTGCTTTAAATGCACAATTCAAAAGATGTGTTGCAGTATGGTGCTGCATACATCCTTTTCTTCTTTTTTCACATATGGCGGCTGTCACTCTGTCTCCAATGGAAAGCTCACCATACTCTAAAGTACCCCAATGGACAATATAGCCACCAACATTAACCACATCTCTTATACTGATTTCTGCATTATCTGAATATAATTTCCCAGTATCTCCTTCTTGACCACCTGCTTCATGATAAAAATTAGTGGCATTAAGAATAACACCAATGCATTTTCTTCCAAACACCTTTTCCATTTTTTTTCCATCTTGCAATAATAATAAAATCTTTGTCTTTACTGGTATGAACTGATAATGACCATCAGAGATTTCACACTGATATTTTGCACTATCATCTGTTAATGGAAGGTTCAGTGATATCAAGTACTCTAAAAGTTCTTCTTCATTAAATGTTTTATCTGCTTCTAATTTTAGCTGACTCAGTGTTCTTGTTTTTTGTTTAGTTCTAGCAAGGGCCATCTGAAAACCTTCTTGATCAACTGTCATGCCATATATCCCAGCAAGCTCTTCTATTAAGTCAGTATGAAGCCCATAAGAATCATAGAGTTTGAATGCCATGTATCCAGGAAGTCTACAATGCTCGTTTTTCCACTCTTTTAGGTAATTTTCAATTTCTCTGATTCCATCTATCATGCCTGGAGTTTGCTGGTCAGAAAACATCTTCAACTCTGGTCTTTGTTGGAGCAAATCTTCCCAATCACTGAAAAATGCATAAGCTTTTGTTAGAAAATAAGGTTTCAAATAAAAGGCACTCAAAGAGTAGTCAGACACTAGGAATACAGGTCCCATTAAAAGATACATGAAATATCTTACCAAACAATCAACTCCTCAAACAACAAACTTACAGTTAATCCCAAACCTTCAAAATACTCACTCCATCTCCCTCTAACTTCACTACTACTTGTTATTACCTCCCCATTTGCCCCCTTCACCGATGTTCCCATGTGTTCTCTTGTCTTATGCACTTTATTTACCTCCTTCCAAAACATCTTATTATCTTCCCTAAAATTCAATGATACTTTCTCACCCCAACTCTCATTTGCCCTCTTTTTCACCTCTTGCACCTTTCTCTTGACCTCTTGCCTCTTTCTTTTATACATCTCCCACTCATTTGCACTATTTCCCCGCAAAAATCATCCAAATGCCTCTCTCTTCTCTTTCACTAACAATCTTACTTCTTCATCCCAACACTCACTACCCTTCCTAATCTGCCCACCTCCCTCATGCCACAGGCATCTCTTATGCAAGCCATCACTGCTTCCCTAAATGTATCCCATTCCTTCCCCACTCCCCTTCTGTCATTGGCTCTCACCTTTTTCCATTGTGCACTCAATCTCTCCTGGTACTTCCTGACACAAGTCTCCTTCCCAAGCTCACTTACTCTCAACACTCTCTTCACCCCAGCATTCTCTCTTCTTTTCTGAAAACCTCTACACATTTTCATCTTCACCTCCACAAGATAATGATCAGACATCCCCCAGTTGCCCCTCTCAGCACATTAACATCCAAAAGTCTCTCTTTTTTATCAATTAACACATAATCCAATAATGCTCTGTGGCCATCTCTCCTACTTACATACATATACGTATGTATATCTCTCTTTTTAGACCAGGTATTCCCAATCACCAGTCCTTTTTCAGTACACAAGTCTACAAGCTCTTCACCATTTCCATTTACAATACTGAACACCCCATGTACACCAATTATACCCTCAACTGCCACATTACTTACCTTTGCATTCAAATCACCCATCACTATAACCCTGGTCTCATGCATCAAAGCTGCTAACACACTTACTCAGCTGCTCCCAAAACACTTGCCTCTCATGACCTTTCTTCTCATGACCAGGAGCATAGGCACCAATAATCACCCATCTCTCTCCATCCACTTTCAGTTTTACCCATATCAATCTAAAGTTTACTTTATTACACTATTTATTACACTCTATCATATACTCCCACAACTCCTGCTTCAGGAGTAGTGCTACTCCTTCCTTTGCTCTTGTCCTCTCACCAACCCCTGACTTTACTCACGAGACATTCCTAAACCACTCTTCCCCTTTACCCTTGAGCTTCGTTTCACTCAGAGCCAAAACATCCAGGTTCCTTTCCTCAAACATACTACCTATTTCTCCTTTTTTCTCATCTTGGTTACATCCACACACATTTAGACACCCCAATCTGAGCCATCGAGGAGTATGAGCACTCCCCACATGACTTTCTTCTGTTTCTCCTTTTATGTATATTTTTTCTTTTTTTTTTGCTTTGTCGCTGTCTCCCGCGTTTGCGAGGTAGCGCAAGGAAGCAGACGAAAGAAATGGCCCAACCCACCCCCATACACATATATATACATACGTCCACACACACAAAATATACATACCTACACAGCTTTCCATGGTTTACCCCAGACGCTTCACATGCCCCGATTCAATCCACTGACAGCACGTCAACCCCGGTATACCACATCGCTCCAATTCACTCTATTCCTTGCCCTCCTTTCACCCTCCTGCATGTTCAGGCCCCGATCACACAAAATCTTTTTCACTCCATCTTTCCACCTCCAATTTGGTCTCCCTCTTCTCCTTGTTCCCTCCACCTCCGACACATATATCCTCTTGGTCAATCTTTCCTCACTCATTCTCTCCATGTGCCCAAACCATTTCAAGACACCCTCTTCTGCTCTCTCAACCACGCTCTTTTTATTTACACACATCTCTCTTACCCTTACGTTACTTACTCGATCAAACCACCTCACACCACACATTGTCCTCAAACATCTCATTTCCAGCACATCCATCCTCCTGCGCACAACTCTATCCATAGCCCACGCCTCGCAACCATACAACATTGTTGGAACCACTATTCCTTCAAACATACCCATTTTTGCTTTCCGAGATAATGTTCTCGACTTCCACACATTCTTCAAGGCTCCCAGAATTTTCGCCCCCTCCCCCACCCTATGATCCACTTCCGCTTCCATGGTTCCATCCACTGCCAGATCCACTCCCAGATATCTAAAACACTTCACTTCCTCCAGTTTTTCTCCATTCAAACTCACCTCCCAATTGACTTGACCCTCAACCCTACTGTACCTAATAACCTTGCTCTTATTCACATTTACTCTTAACTTTCTTCTTTCACACACTTTACCAAACTCAGTCACCAGCTTCTGCAGTTTCTCACATGAATCAGCCACCAGCGCTGTATCATCAGCGAACAACAACTGACTCACTTCCCAAGCTCTCTCATCCCCAACAGACTTCATACTTGCCCCTCTTTCCAAAACTCTTGCATTCACCTCCCTAACAACCCCATCCATAAACAAATTAAACAACCATGGAGACATCACACACCCCTGCCGCAAACCTACATTCACTGAGAACCAGTTTGATGATAGAGTGGCAGATATAGGGTGTTTTTGTCGAGGTGGTGTGCAAAGTGAGAGGGTTAGGGAAAATGATTTGGTAAAGAGAAGAGGTAGTAAAAGCTTTGCGGAAGATGAAAGCCGGCAAGGCAGCAGGTTTGGATGGTATTGCAGTGGAATTTATTAAAAAAGGGGGTGACTGTATTGTTGACTGGTTGGTAAGGTTATTTAATGTATGTATGACTCACGGTGAAGTGCCTGAGGATTGGCGGAATGCGTGCATAGTGCCATTGTACAAAGGCAAAGGGGATAAGAGTGAGTGCTCAAATTACAGAGGTATAAGTTTGTTGAGTATTCCTGGTAAATTATATGGGAGGGTATTGATTGAGAGGGTGAAGGCATGTACAGAGCATCAGATTGGGGAAGAGCAGTGTGGTTTCAGAAGTGGTAGAGGATGTGTGGATCAGGTGTTTGCTTTGAAGAATGTATGTGAGAAATACTTAGAAAAGCAAATGGATTTGTATGTAGCATTTATGGATCTGGAGAAGGCATATGATAGAGTTGATAGAGATGCTCTGTGGAAGGTATTAAGAATATATGGTGTGGGAGGCAAGTTGTTAGAAGCAGTGAAAAGTTTTTATCGAGGATGTAAGGCATGTGTACGTGTAGGAAGAGAGGAAAGGGATTGGTTCTCAGTGAATGTAGGTTTATGTATATATATTTCTATATAAGTGGATGGGCCATTCTTCATCTGTTTTCTGGCACTAGCTCACTGATGTGAGAAACGACTATCAAGCATAATGAATAAGATCTTCATTTTTTTTTTTTTTTTTTTTTTTTTTTTTTATTTATACTTTGTCGCTGTCTCCCGCGTTTGCGAGGTAGCGCAAGGAAACAGACGAAAGAAATGGCCCAACCCCCCCCATACACATGTACATACACACGTCCACACACGCAAATATACATACCTACACAGCTTTCCATGGTTTACCCCAGACGCTTCACATGCCTTGATTCAATCCACTGACAGCACGTCAACCCCTGTATACCACATCGCTCCAATTCACTCTATTCCTTGCCCTCCTTTCACCCTCCTGCATGTTCAGGCCCCGATCACACAAAATCCTTTTCACTCCATCTTTCCACCTCCAATTTGGTCTCCCTCTTCTCCTCGTTCCCTCCACCTCCGACACATATATCCTCTTGGTCAATCTTTCCTCACTCATTCTCTCCATGTGCCCAAACCACTTCAAAACACCCTCTTCTGCTCTCTCAACCACGCTCTTTTTATTTCCACACATCTCTCTTACCCTTACGTTACTTACTCGATCAAACCACCTCACACCACACATTGTCCTCAAACATCTCATTTCCAGCACATCCATCCTCCTACGCACAACTCTATCCATAGCCCACGCCTCGCAACCATACAACATTGTTGGAACTACTATTCCTTCAAACATACCCATTTTTGCTTTCCGGGATAATGTTCTCGACTTCCACACATTTTTCAAGGCTCCCAAAATTTTCGCCCCCTCCCCCACCCTATGATCCACTTCCGCTTCCATGGTTCCATCCGCTGACAGATCCACTCCCAGATATCTAAAACACTTCACTTCCTCCAGCCTCTCACCATTCAAACTCACCTCCCAATTGACTTGACCCTCAACCCTACTGTACCTAATAACCTTGCTCTTATTGACATTTACTCTTAACTTTCTTCTTCCACACACTTTACCAAACTCCGTCACCAGCTTCTGCAGTTTCTCACATGAATCCGCCACCAGCGCTGTATCATCAGCGAACAACAACTGACTCACTTCCCAAGCTCTCTCATCCCCAACAGACTTCATACTTGCCCCTCTTTCCAAAACTCTTGCATTTACCTCCCTAACAACCCCATCCATAAACAAATTAAACAACCATGGAGACATCACACACCCCTGCCGCAAACCTACATTCACTGAGAACCAATCACTTTCCTCTCTTCCTACACGTACACATGCCTTACATCCTCGATAAAAACTTTTCACTGCTTCTAACAACTTTCCTCCCACACCATATATTCTTAATACCTTCCACAGAGCATCTCTATCAACTCTATCATATGCCTTCTCCAGATCCATATCATATCAGTATATACAACCAGTCAATCCATCAGCATACCTTTACAGATTGTTTTCTTTTACAAATCTTCAAAACAATGCTAAATTCTGACATTATATACTATATTTGTGGATCATAATCTAATTCAATATTCACATGCACTATGTTCCTCAAGGGTTTCAATACACTCCCATAACTGTTCATTACAAAATCATTTAAAGTTTTGACTAACAGTTCTACTTCTTGATAACAATGAACTTGGACACAGGAGGGAATGAGAATAATGCATAAAATAAAGTAGAAAAATTGCCATAAAAAAAGGACCTCTAACTTAATCATATAAAATGATTTCAAATAAACAACATATAAAAAGAGATGGAACTGTAACTAAAGCCCAAATGAAGTTCCTTAAATCTATAAAGGAAAATATAATGAAGCAATGAAAAGGCTCACTAAGCAGAAAATAAAATCTAACATTGCATTCCTATCAATGGACTATCTATTCCTGTTTGTTGTATTCTACTGACTGATAAGTTTAATCAACTGAACAAATTAATTTATAATCAATTCTGTCAGTGAGATTGGAAATGTCCAAAGTAAGCAGTTAGCCAGCCTCAAGTTGAGATTAGTTTACCTCGCTGTTAATGTTAATTGCCATCTCTGACACTAGTAGCAAAGAAAATTAATAAATCACTGTCTTCTTATGATTAGAATCTCTGTCCAGCTTGTTTCATTGTATTAATTTCTCCTTTACTGATGAAAGTAAATATATAGCAATGCTTGGTTGAAAAGGTAGAGAATTCTTACCTCTTATACACTTTATCCAAATACTTACCAACTTAACTTCTCTTGCATTTTACAGAAATAATTTTCTTCATGTTTAAGGATTATGTGGACTCTAGGCAACTGGTAATGCAATTCTGGATACGCATCTCCAAGAGTGTCAGCCACAACTCGTGTCAGTTCTATGAAGTTGTTTTTCCCAAGAGTAAAGCCAAACTGGTCATGACCAATCGTGATGGCCCGTCTTATTATGTGACGTAATTTGTGACTGCATTAGAGAAACATCAGTTAAGGGGAGTGAACTCTGGTAAAATGAAATCATTTAAACTCTTTGTTAGTAATCTTTTCCTACCTACAGCTCTTTCTATCAATCAGAACATAAACCCTTACACATCAATTGTAAAACATAGTCATTGCACATCATACCTTTAGCCATACTGATACCCCTCTAACCCGCTACCCTTCCAACTTCATATTTGGTCTTCCTCTCAGCATTTTCTCAACAAACCCATCATGAATAGTAATTCTGATTATCAAGGACTTTTACTTTTAATAAGTATGTTCACTCAAAACCTTACACCTGTCAAATCAAATTCTTAGCCAATCTTACTAATCAATCACAACTTTCCGTATTAAAAGACAACTGATAATATGACCCAAGCATAATAGTCTGAGGAGCATGAAAGAGAGGTGTGAGGTTTAGAGTGACCATTGACACTTGGAAGTATCTAAACTTTTTCTAGTTGCATAAAATCTTACAAAATTACAACCTGATGTAATAACTGTCAGATATACTTGAGGCATTAATTGTAAAATCATCAAACTGGTCAAATAAAGTCATATTTTTCATTTCATTCTACCAAATAACCAACATCCTGTAAAAGTTGAATTCATGATTCTACAAAAGTAAAGCAGACAAGGTTTGAACTCATAAAGCTACTTCTTTCTATAAAGAAAGCCAAGGAATCAGAGAAATAAGATTGCTACAAGTGTTGTGTTATTGTAATTGCAGTCCTCTGAGTAGACCCAACACTAAGCAAGTGTGCTTCTGAATGGTAAACAAACTTTAAAATCAAGCACATATTCCTAAAAAGCTGGCACTACTTGCTCCTTGTTCTTTAAACTACCTGCCACACTTGTGCCATCTGACATGGCAAGAATGGAGCTAGCATCATCCCCTTACATGTATCTGATATATAATAAACTTGCAGAGCTGAGAGACTGGAAACAAGAGTAGAATGGAGAGGAAAAAGTGATATAGAAGAAAGGAATACAGGGTCATGAGGGTGAATCTATTGTTGGCATGGATGGAAAAGTATGCTGGGCTATGCTAGATCATAATTCAGACAGACCAAAATAATTTAGAACATTAGTTTTTACTACAAAAAAGGTGCTTCAATAAATTACAATTTTCCTCTCATTTATTTTCTTAAACTAAGAAGCGTTCAAAAAATCCTTACTTGTCTTCTGGAAACATGCCATCTGCAAGAGCCACTGTAAGCATCCTCATATGGTCTGCCAAGATTCTGTATGCTGTATCTAAACACTTGCTATCTTCACTGAATCTTCCCTCATATGCCGACTTACCACTCATCTATACAAAGGTAAAGTTCAAGTGGATCAGGCAAACTACTTTACATCACTCTTATTTGTGCAAAAACATTTTGAATGAAGGAATATTGTACATACCAGATTTCAAACTTGATGTTATACAAATATTCTGTACATAGTAGCCAGTGAAGCATACATGTATGCTCAAGTAACAAACAGACCAGTATTCAACCTATGTTCCTGCCTAATGTTCCTACCTACTAAAACTTAAATTCTACCTAAAGCTCCTCCCTGCTACTTATGTTTATTGCCCCTATCATTTGCCAGAGGGCAGGACTAACACACAGAGATCCCTCCAGGAAAACGTAGGGTTATGAGGAATGAGTTGTGTGAGCAACTGTTGTCAAATATTATGTGTGACAAGATTTCGTATGAAATTGGATCAAATTCTTAATTGTGAACACAGTTGAAAAGAAATGGAGAAATTTTTAGAATACAATACTTCCCCTTGAGAAAATCAACATCCTAGCAATAAGGAAAAGGAGTAATGTAATGCAGAAGCAAGGCTGGATGAATGAAGAAATTAATGTCTTGATTAGATATAAAAGAAAGACTTATGGAATATCTACATCATGTGGAAACAAACAGGACCATAAAATGTAAATAAGATTACAAAAAGTGTAGAATGATAATCAGAACAAGCAAGAAAAATCGATAAAAGAACTTCTCACAAAGGTAAAAGAAAACCCTTAAAAATTTCTTTAAATCCCTTGAAAGCAAGAAAAAAAATTAAGGATACTATTGGTCCATTATCAAATGAAAATGACATCTTTATTAGGGCCAATGAAGAATGGCTTCCCTTCTAACTGTATTTCAATTCCTTGTTTTTCACAGAAAATTATCCATGCAACTTCAATATTTTGGGACAAATATGCTGATTTTAAGAAAAAGAAAAATTAGACATAAATCATTTCCCTCCTTTGGAGGAAGACAACACAAACATACCTTTTCTATTGCAGAAAAGATAGGGATGAAGAGATCTGTATCATAGTTTGACGATTTGTTGTTCAAAACTGCTGTTATTCTTTCCAGCCCCATCCCAGTGTCCACATAACAACTGCCAAGACCCTGGAGACTACTGTCTTTCAATCTGTAAGTGTCTACATTTCAAAAAAATTTCTCAAATCTATGATTTGAGTTTAATACATTCTATTTAGGAACAGATACCAAATTATCCTTTAACAATTTGGACAACATGAAACTCATCCTTATTATAAGATCATACAGTACAAAGATGAAACCTTCTTAAGCATCTTTTGTAAAAGAAAACAGAAGTTCATACCATTGAATATAAGCTGAGTAAGTGAAAGAAAAACAATTTTTACCTAAGACTTACCACCTACTGCCTAAAGGAGCAGACACATCCTTATGCAATTATATCCACATCACTTCTATCCCAAATCACTTCTATCGCTCATTTTGACACATACTGTCAGTACATTCACTTGCCATGTACTCATTTTTGTGTAATACTTTTTTGGTTGACAAAATACAGTAAAGCAAAATATTCATGCCAAAACATAAGCCACCTAGCACAGTTTAGTTTACAGGATGAGCCCCCAAGAATGTAAAACCCCTCCCCACTGCGCAGGATCCCTTGGGATCCCATGGTGTTGCTGTAGGATATATTAATCAATATGTGTCCTACTCAGCAATACGTAGTCTTAAAAGATATCCAGAACACTGTTTACAATTCACCAATTTGATTTCATGGTTACAATATTAACTGTCACCCCATGACAAGCTATCTCACAATTCAGTCATCAAGTAACAGACATCACCCATTTAGACTTGCCTTCATAAGTGAATCATTAGGTGTAACAAGAAAGTAAATGAAGACTTGAAAAATTGCTGGCTTGTAGATGCCTGAGTTGTAGACTGATAAAGCCACTGACTTGTAAACTGGGGAAACCATTGTACTTGTACGTTGGTGAAGCTGTTGACAATGTACATTAGCAAAGCTGTTGGCTTGCAGACTGGTGAAGCTGTTGGCTTGCAGACTGGCGAAGCTGTTGGCTTATATATCGAAAAAGCCATTGGCTTTAAGACTTGTGAAGCCACTGTTTAGTAAACTGGTTAACGCATTAGGTTTGAGGGCTGGTGAAGGTGCTAGCTTGCAGAATGTCAAAGGCAGTGGACTTGAAGACTGGTCAAGCAACTGGCTTTTGTAAAATGGTAAAGCCATTGGGCTTGAAGACTAGTGCTAGTTTGAATCTTCAACAGCCTCACATCTGATAATCTTAATTACAACCTAATTTGTCACAATGAAATGATACCTTGAAAAAATACTGGATTTACAGACCGCCCTTCCCATACTTGTACCACAAATCCTATGAGGCTGTCGACCATTTGTGTCTTCTCCAAAAGACAAGTGCTTGTCCTGGGCGCATCTGTACTTAACTGTTTGCACAGCATGGGTAAAGAGTTTTACACTCATAGGGTCCCATCTCTTAAAACTTTCTTTATCATCAAGAACCTTTAAACATTTGTATACTGCCAGCATTTACCGTTTCCTCATTCAGTTTACTTTAACCATCAACCACCTTTACACTAAAAAAAGTACATCTTTATGTCCCAGAATTTTTAACAAGCTTCTTGCCTAGGTTCAATTTACGGTCGTTGATCATACCATCATTACATCTTAAAATGAACTGTTCACTGTCAAAGTCATCCAGCTGATTCAGAAACCTGAAGGTTGCACACAGGTAATCCTTAATTCTCTTCTCCTCCTCAGGAGGCAAATGTTTTGCTCTCAACTTCTCATTGTAGTTAAGCTCTCTTAATTCAGATATCATCTTTGCTAACCTTCTCTGGACTGTCTCAAGTAAATTTCTGTGCTCCTTTAAGTGTTTCTGTTTGTGTATATGACAACCTGTGACTATATCAGACTGGTATGGAATAACTGATGTGACTTCCTGATCATCACAAAATGGTTGCATGTCAGTACAAATTACCTATCACAAGACTTTCACAAAAATATTTGTGGCTCCTCAGACACAAGAATTTCCAAAACTTTGATATCTTTAGAAATCTTAAGGGAACTATCTCAATATCATCATAATTTTTCTATATCATTAATAAAGAAAACACAGAAAGCTGGAATTTGCCAAAACAAGACACAACAATTTCCCCAGTTAGTCCAACACTGAGAGGTTTTACTGTAATATCTGCAAAACATTTTTATGAATCTATGAGAACAGACACTACTTAACTTTCATACTGCATAAAGACTATATTCCACAACTCTATCAAATCCTCAACACCCAAGTTTACTCTGTCTGAGGCATGAAAACGTCCCAGGCGATCATAGTGGATTTCGGTGCATGGGCCACATGGACCAAACATGCCCATCTCCCAGAAATTGTCTTGCATGCCAAAGGGAAGGATTCTGTTGTCTGCAACTCTGGAAAAGATTGTTCACTTTATAATCCTGCTCAGCCTTAAAATCTGCTGGGATATAGAAAGAACACAAAGAGTAAAGAACTTAAAACGATCAAAGGAGAAATATCCAAATGGATATTCCCAGAAATTAATTAGCACAATAGCTATACCATACAATCATTTTCTTTCCTTTCGCATGTATAATGAAAACCCTTTAAGATGACTCATATGTCAAACATTTACTAAATTGCTTATAACTACAAAGTACAAATTCATCTACTTCCTAACTTTTCTTAAATACATGTTTCTTTGTTGCCTACCTAAATCTTAGCATTATCTGTAAAATTCGCAAACTCACTCTCTTGATTTCTAATGTATGTTTCACACACATCTTTAGCTTGCATAGTATTTAAAATGATAATTATCTTGTGCCAACTGGAGTGATTTGTACCCATTCACTCAGCAAAAATAAGTTGAGTCAATAAGTAAAGCTGATTATATTCATGGTTCTATCTTTGCACAAATTGGATTAAAAAAGTAAATGGGGTATAAATTATAACATAGACAATAAAGGAAGAACAAAGTAAGGAAATTATCAATACAGCAAAAAAAATCCTTTTTATCAACAAATTCCTTTCTTCTACAAATAACCAAATGGACTCATTCATTGACAACTCAACACTGCACTCCTCTACATCCTTCAATTATGCTCCCTCTCTCACTCTATTTGCAACTCATTTCAGCACACTTTCTAAATAAATTAAGAACATGGACAGTTTATTTCAGTGAGGTAGACAATATCCAGATTCTACTCATCTCTCTATCGAAAATTCCTCACAAATTTCCTCCTTCTGTTGATGGTTCTGTAATTTCACCTCTTGATTAAACGAACATAAATGGTATTACTATAACATCAACTCGATCTTGGAAACCCCTCATTGCGTAAATAGTTAAATCTGCCTCTAAGGAAAAGGGAGTCCTTTTTAGATGTCAAAATTTCTTTTCTTCTGAAAAGTTGCTACATTTATACAAAGGATTGATTCATCCTTGTACTGAGTATCGCTCACATCTGGGATGGTTCTAGCTTTGCATCCTTACTTGACAGAGTTGAGTTGAAAGGGGTCTGACTTATAAACTCTTCCACGCTAACTTCAAAACTTGACCAGCTTGCCTTGGGCCACAATGTTGGTTACTCTCCCTCTTCTATAGCTACAGAAAGGATTTTGTTCCTGAGAGCTGGCTGCTTTTGCACCCCCATCACTAGCTAGATCATGCAATACTTGGCAAGCTACAGCATCATATGATTACTGCATAGCCGTTGGCAACTCATGGGTGGGCCATTTTGATAAGTTTCTTTCCCTTCAACTTGAAGCTTTGGAACTCTACATTCTTATGTCTTTCCCAGTAACTATGACTTGGCACAATTTAAAAAAAAGACAGATTTTTTTACTTTCTCATGATTCGTAAAAACTTTCTCGTTTCTTTTTCCCTTTCATTAGCCTCTCCATATTTCAGTCAAGGCCAGGCCTTGATTTAAATTTTTTCAATTATTTGAACCTCCAACATTAAAAAAAAGGAACATTTTGATTTTTGTGGTCATCTATGCCTGTTGTGCCAGCTGTACTCTTGTAGACGATGTATATTTTTTATTCTATAAAGTCAGTCCATTTTCCATCTTACAACTTGAATACCTTGATAATTTACACTGTCAGTGATTTCTGTCTGCATTTTTTAAAATGCTTTGTTTCTCCTTTATGGAATGGTGTGGAATACAGAAGGCAATGAAGTACATACATCTGGTACAAATCTTTTTCCATTATAGGCTCTGAGCACATAAATTTTGATTCAACAATTTTCAATTTGTAATGCATTGTAAATGGTTCTGTCACACTGAGTGTCCATACTCAGCTAATCCTTCTTTGGTGGAAGATGTCATGCTATAGAAGAGGTAAGAAGTATTAAGAATATATTCTATTTACAGTACATCCTCGATTTAATGGACTAATAAGGGGAGGGGGTGTCCATTAATACTGAAAGTCCAATCAAATGTAACCTATTTCTGTGACACATTTAAGTTCACACACTTTCTTTTAACTCCTCCATCACTGTAGGCTTTGATGTGTGGTATGATAGTTAGCAGCAGACACGCAGCAGCTTGGGAATGCTCACTGGGCAGTTGGAGCAGGAGTCAGACTGAAATAGAGGTGATGCCACCCCTCTCCTGTGAAAGGATACTTCATAATAAAGTGCAGATGGACTACCTGCTTTCAGTGCACCTCTTACATGGCACAATGAGTAGGATTTGAACCTACGTGGGAAAATCACAAGTAATCGCAAGGCTGCTCACCTTCTTCAGGAGATGGGGCACACCCAAGAAATTGCCTTGGATCGGGGAACCAATGTATGTGCCAAAGCAGCAGTAAAAGCAGCTAACCAGGGTGTCGTTGGATAACAATGGTGTTGGAGGTAGCCTACACAACAGCAAAGTCACTCAGGCTATGCTCCAATATCTCAACACTTCCCCTAGAGAAGGGGATAAGTCACCCACATAGCTAGCAGCAGGAAGACAGTTGTGAGATGGTGTCCCAGCACCCTGGCAACATTATCTGATAAACCGGCGATGGAGAACTGCTCTGTGAAACAGGAAGATGACCATAGCACATAGCCAGGCTCTCATGCAGGGTGGCCCAGCAGGTGGTGACGCTACTATGTTGCCCCAGCTGTCTGTGGGCACCCGTCTGCTTTGAAGGTGTGGGACAGGTTGGGTGTGGTAGTGCAGGAGAAGCAGCATATACAGTACTCAGTGAAGCTGGATGGCAGTGGCTGCCTGTCTTTGTGAAACCGACATCACCCACGCCCCCAGGTTTTGCCGATCCCCATAACACTCATGGGTCAAGAGGACTCAGTACCCACCAGCAGCGGCTTTGCCCCCAGTTGTGGCAACACCCATCCACAGGTGGCAGCCCCCTCACCATGTGAGACACTGCCCTGCTCACTTGCAAGATTATCTTTGTGGTGGCTCCTGTGATGAGTGAACACATCAATATGTTATGTCATTTTTGTTCTGTTCGTATGTAAAGGAAGTGTAATGTTCCTGAGCAGTGATTTGTATGTATATTTGCCATATGCCTTGTCAAATTCTAATTTCATCCTTTTTTTGTTTTTAGTTTTGTTTTTGTTGTAACAAAATGTCACATTTAATTACCAAAATCTCATGAGGGGGTGTAGGATTTAGTGTGTGGTACAATAGTTCGGCGGTGCCCACCCAGCAGTGTGAGAACACTCGCTGGGCAGTTGGAGGTAGGAATCACACAGATAAAGGCGATGACACCCCTTTCCTGGGAAAGGATACTTCTTTATTATGAAGTGAGAAGGGAATACCTGCTTTCATTGCACCTCTTACAAACACATGATGCCATCTTAAATTGTAATGATTGCAAAAGTCACAATTCTGAAATAACAGAAACACTCTTTATACAATCTGACTGCATGACAGCTTGAGGCAGACTCAGACCAAAACAAAGTGAGTCTACCCTACACTACCAAAAACAAGTGTGATGTGTGATATGGAATGCAGATGTTGTGGCCTTTGAGATTTTCTTTTTTTTTTATTATCATTCATTAACTAATGCACTATCATCATTTGTCCATTAAATTCAAAATCTGTTATATCAGGGCCCGTTAAATTGAGGGTATACTGTATAAGAATATCTACATAAGCTATCTGACAAGACAAAACTAGCCTGTAATGCAGGGAAAATAAAGCATAATTACCCAATTGATCTCCAAATGTCTTTGACTTCAAGGTCAGCTTCAAGGCCCAAAGCATCATCGCCTCCAAAATATGTTACATAGAGATGATTAGAGGGTAGTTTATATACATCTGTCAACAGTTTCCAAGCCATGCAACAAGCCTCTTTCTGCAAGATCACAAACACATATATGTACAGTCTTATACTGTATATACATATATAAATACTATGCTTTTCATGAAACTAATTTGCAATTCATAAAGCATATCTGTTCAAATTCATTGTTCTCAATTTTATATTTTTGTTAACAAAAGTTACAATATCTGATTCATTCCAGCTGAGTCGAGTTTTAATAATATAGATAAATGGATGAAGAAGTCTTGATTAAACATATATCACATAGTAGATTATTAAACTTTTATGTCATTTCCTACCTAATACTTATTTTTTCCTAATGAATACATTTTCCAAGGTTACAAATTCTATTTGAACCATTCTGAATGCTTTCTTTAACACATTTTAATAAAAATAATTTCAACTTATATATATAATATATGTCCCACAAAAAAGAGTACTTTTGCATTTTTTTTACTGTGCTCCGTCTTCATCAGTTAATTTGGAAACATTCAAGAGCAAAATCTTTAGTAACATTCTGAATGCACTACCCTGTTTTGAGTGTGGAAAAGGGCATACATGATACTGGAAGACATAACTTAAAGATTAATTATACATAATCTGATACTGTCCAGCATAATATTCATACACTTAAGTTACCTTAAAATAATCTCCAAAAGACCAACTTCCAAGCATCTCAAAGAATGTGTGGTGATAAGTATCAGTTCCAACTTCTGCTAAGTCATTGTGTTTGCCACCAACACGTATGCACTTCTGGCTGCTTGTGGCACGTGGATACATGCTTTGGGTCTGCCCAAGGAACACTGGTTTGAACTGTCGAGAAACAGTAACCACATTTTCACACAGGTATTTGATGTACAAAACTATTTTTCTTGCTGTTTCCACAAAACTGAATACTCATGGTAAAAGACTGATGAAATTCAGTGATATGAGCCTTGTAGCTGAAGTAATATCAAATGAATCACTGAATGTAATGTAAAAAGTTGGCTTTGAGCCTGTTGAAATCACATTTCAAAAAGACAGGCTCCTCACATACCGTCCCCTTCCTTGTAGTTCTCTCACACCATCAAACTACCCAAGGTGGGGAAACTGTTACATAGCAATCAAAAACTATCATGTAAGAGGGCAGTAACTTCATGAAAATATACTTTTGATATCTAATTCTCAAGTATGGAACATACATAAGATACTTCAGCTTAATAAAATCTATCACACTCTCTCATCATGTAAATTAGATATCTTATATAAACTCAGCAGAAAATGTGGTACTGAGGTATTGCTCTGCTAGTGGAATGGAGGGAAAAGGAGGGGCACTAGAGCTATTTATGTTAACTCCTGAATAACATAATGTAAATGAATTCTAAATAAGCACAAGCAGAAATTCATAATTTCTAAAACACTGATAGAAAACATACCTCTGGTTAAAACGTCTACAAATCTAATTACAGTTAAAGCATAAACAAAGATATGGAAACAAATAATGTAGGAACAAGTTAACCCACTTATGGCCTATGACTAAAGGTCTTGTTCAGTCATACACCACCAGCACCAAAATTGTTTCTAATGTAAACAGTTTAAATACGTAACATTGAGGTAACAGTCCTAAGAATGCAGTAAAACAACTGTACAAACAAAGAAACACAAGCTACATCCATAAAGCACCAGTCTTCTGCATGAACTGAGACAAAGTTGGACAGCTGTGTCAGGTGTATAGCGAGACGTCCAGCCACCATTGTCACAAATGATATATATATGAAACCTAGTCATAAAAAGGAACAAATGATATGTGTGAAACCTATTAACAAAAAAGGAATCTAACATCAAACTTACAAATGATAAATTACTTCATATGTGCATTTGTGTATGAAAACCTCAAGAGAGTAAATCTAATGGAATGTGTGTTCATGTACGAAAACCCTGAGAGAGTTAAGAGATGGGTCCCCATGAGCATAAACTCCTTATCCATACACACAACTAATCAAATATCTAAACCACATTTACTTTGCTAAATAAAAATAGTTCTTTGAATCTAATTTAAGCAAAATTCATCTTGAGTACTTTTATCTAAGATTTCCATCTACTTATCTATCCATCTACATTTCTGACTCCTGTTCCTTCTGGGAACTATTATCAAGGGGGTGGCCATGGTAAAAGTCACCTCTTATCCCTGTCCTTACATGCCTCCATGCATTCTTCCACCATTTCTTCCCCTACAGTACTCTTCCACTCTATTTTCCCAAATTGCAGGTGGTGTTCTTCTCAAATCAATACCTTTAATTGTACTATCATACACACTCCTTGTAAATTCCTGTCTTGCATTTTCTTTCCAAATGCCCAAACCATCTCAAAGTATCACACTTCACCTACTCTACCACTCCACAAACTCCCTTTGCATTCCCTGCCACTCCACATCTCTCATACAACCCCTCATTTCTTTCTTCACTCCATTTAGTCATACCACATGCTTCTCCCAAATAGTTCATTTCCACAGCCTGCATTCTTGACTTCCAAAACTCATAATCCTTTCTTCACTTTCATACTCACACCTCTATTAAGGGACCCAGTCACTCTTCTAACCTGTCCTGCCCTCACCCTTATCTCTCCTACCATATCACCAAACTTACCCAAGATAGCTCCTAAATACTTAAATTCTCTCACCTCTTCCAGTCATTCTCCGCCCCATATCTATAACATGGTTTAGTACACTTTCTTCTTCCCCTCTATAGGGTTTTGCAAAATCTATACTTTCACTTTGTTTCCTTTCAAACACCATTACTTTACTTTCACTCACATTTGCCTTTAATTGCCTACACTTATACACATAAAAGACACAACTTTCTCCAACTCCACTTCTTTCTAAGCAAACAATACAGTATCATCTACAAACAGGCACAGCCCTAGCTACCATACCACACTGCCACACTCCATCTCTGCACCCCTTTTCCCAAGTTTTGCTTTCACCTCTCTTATCACTCCATCCATATACATGTCAAAAGGCATGGTGACATTACACAGCTCTGCCACATACCCACATGTATGCCGAAACTCTCTATCCAGTCTTAAGCATGCATTTGCTACTTTATAGAAGGTTTTCCACACCATCCACCAGTGGTCCCTCTACCCCATATATCAATAACACATCCAATAAAGCATTCCACTCAACTATGTCATATGCTTTCTCCAGACCCATAAAAGCTGCATACAGCTTCTCTCCTTTTGCTAGATACTTTTCCACAGTCATTCCTAAACCCTTATGCTCTAACTTATTCCACATTCAGTCGGCCACAACTTTATCAATTAACTCTCTTGCATACAATTTTCCTTGTACTCTTAACATACATTTCTCTATTATTGCTACATACATCCTTAACACCATTTCCTTTAATAAAGAACAGTAATAACTTTCACCAAATGCTCAGGCACAACCTTCTTTTTCCATGCTAAATTACATTTCAAATGTATCTGGTCTATCACTTTCTCTGATAATAAATGCTTTGTAATAGAAAAAACAGAGGTAATCTTAGAACAGATAAAGTATCATATCAAAATAAAATCAAAACATTCACTCTAACCATTACTCTTATGCTACATTCATAATCCTCCCATAGTAAATGCTTTATGATAAAGACAAAGTGGAGATGATCTTAGAACACATGATTCAACCATTCTTGTTCTGAGGCCATTCAAGCAAGGGATCAGTAACATCAGGCTTGAAAAACTCTCCTTCCTCTGGCTCCCATTCAGCTTTTATCACTGCCCATAATCACTGCAAGCATGCTATTCATCAGACAAATTGTTTCTTTATTCAGATGTGTGATAACCTCTCCTCATTATCCACTGATAGGTCTTTCTGGTATTTAGCTAAGGGCATCTCTAACTGTCACTCTACCTTTCCTTTGGTTCCAGTTTCTCCATTAACTCCACCTCGGATGACTCTAACATTCCTTCACCCCTTGATGCTCGAATCCAGTCCTATGCCCCTCCCTGTAATCTCTTCTCAGACTGTACGAAAAGTACTTCTTTCTCTGGACACAAGCAAGGCTTGTGGTCCTGATGGCATCCATCCCTGTGTACTGAAAGTGTGTGCCTCTGAATTTGCACCTGTGCTTGCTCGTCTGTTCCATTCCTGTTTAAAAACCAAAATTTTTCCTTCTCCTTGTAAGCATGCACTGATACATCCCATTCCTAAGAAGGGTGACTATTCTGACCCCTCTAACTATCATTCTATTGCTTTGATATCTCTACCTTTTCCAAAGTCTTTAAGTGTCTCCTCAAACTCCATATCCTAGGACACCTTGAAAATCACAGTCTTCTCTCTGATCACCAGCATGGCTTTTGTAAGCAACATTTACTGGTGATATTCTTTCCTATCTTACTAACATCTGGTCATCATCCTTGAAGGATTTTGGGAAGTCAAGTGTAGTTGCCCTTGACATATTCAAAGCATTTGACAAGGTGTGGCATTGGGGAATCCCTTCTAAGCTTCCCTCTCCTGGTTTCCTCACTTTGCTCCTTCATATCTAGCTTCTTCTCCAGCCGCTCTATCTCTGTGGTTGTTAATGGATCAGCCACCACCCTTTCCCCATCAACAGCAGTGTCCTTCAAGGTTCTGTCCGGCCTTTTAAACCTTTTCTCCTATCTTTCAATGATTTCCTCTACTCCACAAATAATCAAATGCGCTCATACACTGACGCCTCAACACTGCTTTTATCCATGTCCTTCAGTTCTGCTCCTTCCTCTGTCAGTTAATCTACAACTCGTCTTGACACAGCTTCCTCAATAAACTCAGAATTGGACAGGATAGCTCAGTTGAGTAGACGAAATCTAGTTAACTCTAATGACTCCATGACCAAATTTCTACCCATCTCTATATCGAAAACTTCTCACAACTCTCATCTCTCCTTTGACGGTTCTGCAATTCCACCTCATGACTAAATGAACATCCTTTCTTTCTTGGAAACCTCACATTACAGGAATAGCTAGTCTGCCTCTAAGAAACTGGGTGTCCTGTTTAGATGTCGGAACTTCTCTTATGAACAGCTGCTCTGTTTATACAAATGAAAGATTCATCCTTGTCTTAAGTACTGCCCTCACATCTGGGATGGTTCTACCTCTACATCCTTACTTGACAGTTGAATCAAAAGTAGTCCAACTTACAACTCTCCCAGGATAACTTCCAAACTTGACCCTCCCTACACCATAATGTTGGTTCACTTTCCCTCTTCTGTAGGTATTACTTTGGTTTTTGATTCTGAGAGCTGGCTGCTTGTTTCCACCCTCCACTAGCTAGACCATGCAATATTCGGCAAGCTGCAGCATCATATGATTACTGTAGTTACTGGCAACTCAAGGGTGGCCGTTTTGATAACTGCTTCTTTTCCTACACATCGAAGCTTTGGAACTCTCTTCCTTTTCATGCCTTTCCCAATAACTATGACCTGGTGTCTTATAGAAGATAGGTTTTTCGCTTCCTCCAAAACTCGTAAACTTTCATTTGTCTTTTCTTTTTCCCTTTCATAATTCTCTCTATGTTTCAATTCAGGCCCAGCACTAATGTGGACTTTTGTCTATGATTGCAGCCTTCAACATGAAAAAAAAATTGTAACTGAAAAGAAATACAGTATAAAACACAAAAAACACAGTATCAGAATAATTCAATTTTTTGGCATCGATAAAACAAATAAAAAATCTAATGGGCTTCCTTTCACTATGATGTTTATCATTTGTTTACACAGGGTAAAAGAGTCTTAAACAAAAAGTTTGCCTTTCATCAAAAAACAATACAGCATACTTTGGTGCAATAACTCAATACTAACCTGATTCATTCCAGCATTGACAAAAGCCAAGGTTGGGTCATTCCATGGTATCACAGGGCTTGAATGAACGTGGTGGTGATCAAGGTCTTTGAAATATTCAATAAAGGTGTTTCTGACTAACTGTGAAGACCAATGCATGCAGCGTTCTCCCAGTTGGCATGAAGGTGACATCAGCCTCCAAAGACTCATCTGTATTACCAATATTGTCATGAGTCACATCAAATTATGTGTTAATTGAATAAAATGCTGTAATGGATAAGTTAATTGCATTTGAATGCAAATAAGCAAATTGTTAAATGACCAGTATCTGTTTCACATCAAATACAAAATGGGAGACAGATCTACATCAGCAACCCTCATTCCAGATTAACAGAGTAGTTGTAGCTCCTCTTCTAAATCAGCATCCCCCAACTTGGATTCACAACCATAATTTTGAATAACTCTTGGATCCAGATTAGCCCCAATCCAAATCAACTTCATATCATCCTGGATTGAAGTAGTACCTTCAGGTGTAAACTAATCATATTTTACCTGCTTTCAGTCTATGTAGGAATGCAGTGCTAGTAATTTTTCAACCCATATTACTGAAAATTTTTCTCTATCATCTAGTACTTAATCATCATTTACATGTGAATATTACAACCAAATCTACAGGTAGTGTCCTTCATACCTAAAAAATGTGTGAGGAATACTAACAAAGGTTTTTGGGATTTTAGTAAATCCTTCTATCATTCACTCACAGTGGATCAGGTGCATACTTAAAGCCTTTCTGTTCACTGAAGCACATTCTTGGGAAATGTTTAGTGTATTAAAGTGTAAACAAAACCTACATACAAATATAAGTGTATACGACATACATGTGATGACAATATGTGGTCATAGAATTATCTTAAACACCTTCAGGTGGTGTTCAAGGCTTTTCAAATCCCTTAGAGAGTGCTCCTTTCTTTATCTGTGTTGATGTAAAGCTCAAAATCATCTTGTACCTTATGTATCAAGACTGCTGGTCTTGCAATTTTTCATTAAACTAAGCTACGGGATTAGTCTGAATATCTTTTCCTTCCATCCAACATACATCTTACTTTCATAACATGTATTTGCAACTGTTTCCTTTCTCTTTTTGTCATATTTCTTCTCCATTTCTGGTATCTTTCCATTGAGTGCTTGGTCTTGATGAGGACCTCCATCCACGACTGTAGCCTTTGTCAGAAAAAATTATGAAACAAAAATCAATGACAACTTGAGGTATCATCATCTAATTGATATCCCTTTTTCTTGACATGACTAGGAAACATTCTAGTCTAGTCTGTTCTGCCACCTTTCATAGCAAAACAAAACCCTATCCCAAGGTGAACAATTAGACTTAAATAAATGCCATCAATATAAACAGGAATTACATTTTTAAGAATAAACTTTTGTTAAAATATATACTGATTTTCCACCACAATTGCTTTTCTTTTGGTATCAGACATCTTAATAAAGGTTACCTTGGGTTGTTAATTCATGAAGCATTTTTGAGAACATTCTGTAAATAGAACTGCATGTAAGAAGCAACATCCAAATTTTCATATGAAAAGATTGAGGAAAAAGCTATATGACATTTAAAATAAAAAAGTAGCAAAAAAATGGGTATATTCTATCAAAATGCATACTTCAGTTTAATTTCACAAAAAAAATTCTCCACAGCAGGCATGCAAACTGGCAGTTAAGAGATTCATATAAACAAAACCTAAATTACAAATGGGTTCATAGTTTTTAGTGTTAAGAAGGATTGTTATAAATACTAAGCATATACAGTCTACTTTAGTCCACAAATATCAATATATATTAAAGTCTATTCCATTTGAATAACACCTTGCATAAAATGAGGCATAACAAAGCAGCTTGTTGGAATAGGAATGCAAGTTAAATTTCTCAAGAAAGGGAGTGACAGTGTTGTTTCATCACTTTGTCAGAATTTTCAGCATATGTACGGCCCAGGGTGAGGTGCTTGAGGACTGGCAAAATCCAAGTACTGCCATTAAATAAAGTGGAGGAAAAGGGTGATTGCTCAAATTACAGAGGAGTACCCTTAGTAAGATGCTTGAGAGAGAGAGAGGTGATTAAAAGAATGGTAGCATGCACAGAGCATCAAGATGGGGACGATCAATGTTGTTTCAGAGGTGGTAGACTCTGTGCATAATAGCTGTTTGCCACGAAAACTTATGTGAAAAACATTTCGATAGACAATACTGATTTGTATGTAGCCTTCAAAAACATGGAAAAAGCATTTGATAGTGCGAATTCTATTCACACTCAGAAATGCTTTTGATAAATGACGTGGGAGGAAAGCTACTAGATACAGAAGAATTTCTATCAGGAGAGTAAGGTACATGTGGGAATAAGAAGGGAGGAGGGCAAAAGGTTCAAAGTGAAGGCGGGTCTGTGTTGGGTGTGTGATGTGACCCGAATATTTAATCAGTTCATGGATGGAGTGGTAAGAGAGGTAAATGCAAGTCTTTGACAGATGGGGTGCAATCTCCATTATGCTGGACATAGGGGAACCTGGGAGGTGTCAGTTGCTGTTTGCAAAAGACACAGCTCTGGTAGTGGACTCAAAAGCAAAACTGATGTCCAAATTTGCATGGGTATAATAAAGAAGGAAAAAGTAAAGATGAATAAAAGTAAGGTAATGAGGTTTGGCATGGGGGTGAGACAGGTTAGCTTGAGCATGAGTTTGAATGGGAAGAACTTGGAAATGATAAGCTTCACATACCTGAAAGCAGAACTTTCGGAGCTGATATGAATCATAGGTTGAAGTGAGGGCAAAGGTCCTTGGTACACTGAGGAGTATGTAGGAGAGGTCAAATCCTGAGGGCTAAAATGGGTATGCTTGACAGCATAATAGTCCCAACATTGTTGTGTAGGAGCAAATCTTAGGCCCTAAACTCAGAAAACTGGAAGGTGGATGTGTTGGAAATGGAATGCCCAAGAACTTGTGAAATAACAGTGAAGAGAGATGTGTAGTAGAGTACAGTATGAGTGAGAAAACTGAGCAGGCTGTACTGAAATGGTTTGGACATATGAAAAAGGTAAGGAGAGAGACCAAGAGGAAGATCAAAGGGGTAACTGGTTTTAAGTCACTGGTACCTGAAATCAGGACAAAAAACATGTATGGAATAGGATGAAGTAGAGCAATGTGATAAAGGGGGAAACATGCTGTCAATTTATTGAACCAGGGCTTGTAAAGGGGTTAGGAGAAACCTTGGAATGGTTGGGATGTGGGTTCTAGATTAGGTGCATTATGCATGACTGATAACGTTCATCATAGAAAATCCTGCTACTCTTAGTTCCTGGCACCACCTCCTTAACACTGGACACAGCAAACAAAAAAACAAAACACAAAATAAGTATTCATCAAAATTAATTCCTAATTTTTATGCTTATCTACAAAAGGGAAATTTAATGTACTAGTGGTGGTTTCTATTACATGCCACTGCATTATATCTACTATATACATGCACTCCCATTAACTCACACCTCTCTAATTTTTTTCCATTTTCTAAGGGAAAAGACAAGAACTATATTGTTTATGTTTATTTCTGATAATCTGCAGTTTTCTTGTACATTATAGATTAACTGTCTAATCAGATTTTATCAATGTCTCAGATGGTAAGCAGCCTGGAACCCATGTAATGATGGGACCAGCAGTAGCAATCCTTGGCCTAGTCATCATTCTCTTACATTCAGCATGCTCATTGTGAGATACAGATGAAATATACGAAGGCTCTACAGTATGTGCTTTGAAATGTAGGTATCAATATCCATTAAAATATATATCTTTTACAATACATATCCACTGCTTCCATAAAATCCAAAAACCTAACAAAGAATTCCCTAATGCTGGTCCTATCCTCATGAACTCTGCTACAATAAAGCTAGGATGCAGCACACAAATAAAACTTTTGCATAAAGACACAAATTTAATTGTAAATCATTCTTTCTCATTTTTCTTCCTCCACAATCATGGTAAGAACTTGATACCCTGTGAGTAGGTGATATTCTACAGTAAATTTTGATAATTAAAGTTATAATTATGATGTCTCTGATATGAAAATAAATTTGCTTCATCTGAAAATAAAAAGGAAATTTTGGTTCACCTTTACCAATATCTCAAGTACAGGTATCACTTTTGGTTCACCTTTAACAATACCTCAAATGTAACTGTATGTCACACACATGAAAATTCATTATATATGGAGACAGGGGTCCTATCTGTAACAGTTTATGCAAAAATGCAACTCAATTATACCATCGAAATAATATTGGATAAGATACATGTAACAAAAGCAATGTGCATAACCATAATGTCTGTTCCTAGAGAGATATCAACATAATCCCTGTTCTCAGATATGCAAACGAATTACTTGTTTTACTACAGAACGTACTCCATCATGTCATTGCATTCAAAGATCTCATTCCTCAGCAGTACACACAATACAGTGGAAAATATATTCTTTGGAATTAAAAATGCAAATAACTTCTGTAGTCAGAATTATTGCATACTGCAATCTAAAAAACCTTACACAATAACTGCTTTTTACAGCTAAATAAAAGCAAGTATTTTATGCCTTTTTCAAGAATACCATGAATCAGGTACAATTCCTAAGTTTTCAAATAAAAGAGCTTCATGTATATCATAGCAAACTCAATACATTTCTACAAAAAATAAGCCTTGATATCTGCTACAAAAAGTAAAGAGGACTGAATTCTTAAAATCTGCCGCATTACTAATTAAAATAGTGAATGCTTTCCTTAATTAAAAGTTTATTAGGAAAATCCCTACATTAAACCCTCTAACAGACCAAATACAGTCAAGGACACTAAGAGGGCAATTTAAGAGTTCATTCCCATATATTTCATTGATGGGTTCTACACTATCACTGAGTAACAGTTTTAATACACACTGAAAACATCTTGCAGAACTCATTTTCATCAGAAAGACACAAGCACGGCTAAATTGAATATACTGTAAGTCTAGCTATCGTTTAATATTCTTCCAAAAACGTTTGTGCCAAGAATGACTGACAAGGTAGAACAAATTATATGATTTTTGTAAAGAATGTTTCAAGATATATAGCAACTCTTTCAATAACATCATCTACCTCTCCATTACTGCAGACACAACACAAAACAACATTCACAGACATGTCACACTGCATATGAAAAAGCTAATATCTCCTTCCACACACAATTCTGTATATACTTTGTAAAACCTTTGCTAAAAAATATGTTTTATTTAGTTTCATAACTGATGAGACAAATAACCACCATTTAACTGTATTTCAGTCATCATGAATGCACACTATAATGAGCACTGTTACATGAGAATGCAAAAGCACAACATGGAAAACCAAATGACATGAATTTCCTAATATTAGGTAGTTGTTTACCTACAAACAACCTTTAAGAGACTGATTTAAAGCCTGAACATAAGCCTCGTGCAACTGTCGAACAAAATCGTCTTTCTTAAGGAGCAAGGTAAATGCCTGAACCAACTGTTCCTGCGTCAATGGAGTCACTTGCGATGAACCACCAGGTATTCCATCATGCAGGGATTCTTGAGACCCATTAAGCGGTCTCATGTCCATGGCTGTTGTTGTGCCTGGTGTAAGCAGCCCTGGGAAAGTGCGGGGACCTGGAGAGTCAATAGGAGGGGTACCACTAAGAGTGGGTTCAGAGGTACGTGAACTTGTAAACACCTGTGGTGAAAGTAAGGATGGCTCAGAGTGCGGTAGCTGCTGAGAAAATGATTGATGCTGTTTTTGCTGCTGATTAAGTTGGGATGACTCCTCCTCTTTTACCTGACCTGACATTCTCAAATTATCTTTGAAGCGCCCTTCTAACTCTTGCAAGGATATGGGAGCCCCCCCTGGAACACTTGATGATAATGTAGATGGATGATTTTGTGATGATGAATTAGGAATGGGAATAGGATTAGTGACTCCTTGCTGACCTTGTACTGGGGCCCCAGCAGGAAGCTGAACCATGGCTTGGCCACCCACAGCAGCTACACCCTGAAATAATTTCTGCAATACAGGATTAGTGGCTGAGGAGGAATTAGCAGTAGAAACTGGAGGCCCTGAACCTGAAGGAGAATGTAAGCCTCCTATTCCCCCACCAGCCTGTGCTCCTGAAACTTTGGCAAAAAAATCTGCTACTGTATTTTGCTCCCCAGCTTGGACTCTAAGAGGTGATGGCTTAACCAGGTCATTACTAGCACTTGTAGCAGTGTTAACGATACTGCGTGGTTCTTGTCGTTTGCTCTCAAATTCCCCGTGAGCACGAGAGAGCATGCTCATTATGTCACCACCAGGTGCACCAGCAACAGCAATGGCTGGGTCAGCCATTATATTAGGTGCAGGTTGAAGTGCAGGTGGAGGTTCACTTTTCATATGATCTCGAATGGCAGATGCTATGCGCTGTACATCATCTGCATCTGAGAACCATATCCCAAAAATAAAACCTTTAGCATTCTTGAAGAGGAGGTATGGAGGCTTGACCTGTATATCACAAGAGAATGAGAGAGGTTCTATGAAGTTGGATTTGTTCAGTCTGTTAATGATGGTGACCATGTGATGTGGTGGGGCTGCCCGAGAGTAGACCATCAAAGTGCCCTCTACATCTATCTTCGCCCATGACTCTCCACCCTGTTCATATGAGTATAATGCCGTGCGATTGGCAGAGTCCACAATCTGTAACACATGGGGGTCTATCCTGCGCACAGAGCTCAGTCGCATAGAGTCTCGATTCTGCTCCATACCTGTGGAAATAAGGGAAAACTCAATCAAATGACAAGGACTGACAATCCATTCTGCATTGGCAAATAAAGAAATGTTACAATAATTTTTCAAAGTAAACTACTATCAAAGCTGAGTTCTCCCTATATTCCAACAAGTATGGCTCATTGTCAATATGAAGTTATATCTATGGTATTTTTTACAACTTGGAAAAATAAAATTTTCATTTTCAGAAAAACACAAAAAGCTATGAATTTAAAAGAAAATTTTTTCCATCACTGACTTGAAAACAAAACTAGAAAGAAGGGCCATATAAACAAGATCCATGTAATATAGTAATCACAGACATGTAAATCATTTTCATACATACAGTATACTGCATTCACCTAACTTGTATCTATCATACTTAACTCCATTCCCATTAAAATGAGGTGGGTCAAAAGTATACAACTTTAAGAGTTCAACTGAATACACCCTTATCATCATGAAGTAACACACACTGAAAAATATTCTACACTATAAAATCACATCAGAAGTCATTGGAAAATCCAAACTAAAGTTATGGGCCTCATGCTGTTCATTTCTTTAGATGTATAAACTTTCATGAGTAACTTGATTTAACCCTTACACTGCTCTGGACCTAATACAAGGAATAAATGAGAGCTGCTCTGGTACCCCAAAGAGGAGGATTTAATGGTTCCTGCCCCCATCTGAATACCCAGCTGATGCTTGATTCCTCTACATATCCATAGACATCACTCACAACCCACCACACAAGTGAAAAAATATTACACATCTCAGTCACCCACAGATTATCAGAGAGAGTGCACACACATCATCTAGGCATTGTGCAAGATTTACATGAGCAATATTGCATTCATTTTCAGAATAAAAGAAATGACCTCTCACATTAGGATCTGCATTTCATATGAAAAGATCATTTTCTGTATTTATTCATGTGAAAAGAATTCTAAGTAAATGACATTTATGTAAATTATATTACATATCTATATTATTAATTTTTTTTTTATTATACTTTGTCGCTGTCTCCCCCGTTTGCGAGGTAGCGCAAGGAAACAGACGAAAGAAATGGCCCAACCCCCCCATACACATGTATATACATACGTCCACACACGCAAATATACATACCTACACAGCTTTCCATGGTTTACCCCAGACGCTTCACATGCCTTGATTCAATCCACTGACAGCACGTCAACCCCGGTATACCACATCGCTCCAATTCACTCTATTCCTTGCCCTCCTTTCACCCTCCTGCATGTTCAGGCCCGATCACACAAAAATCTTTTTCACTCCATCTTTCCACCTCCAATTTGGTCTCCTCTTCTCCTTGTTCCCTCCACCTCCGACACATATATCCTCTTGGTCAATCTTTCCTCACTCATCCTCTCCATGTGCCCAAACCACTTCAAAACACCCTCTTCTGCTCTCTCAACCCAATACAACATTGTTGGAACCACTATTCCTTCAAACATACCCATTTTTGCTTTCCGAGATAATGTTCTCGACTTCCACACATTCTTCAAGGCCCCCAGGATTTTCGCCCCCTCCCCCACCCTATGATCCACTTCCGCTTCCATGGTTCCATCCGCTGCCAGATCCACTCCCAGATATCTAAAACACTTCACTTCCTCCAGTTTTTCTACATTCAAACTCACCTCCCAATTGACTTGACCCTCAACCTACTGTACCTAATAACTTGCTCTTATTCACATTTACTCTTAACTTTCTTCTTCCACACACTTTTCCAAACTCAGTCACCAGCTTCTGCAGTTTCTCACATGAATCAGCCACCAGCGCTGTATCATCAGCGAACAACAACTGACTCACTTCCCAAGCTCTCTCATCCCCAACAGACTTCATACTTGCCCTCTTTCCAAAACTCTTGCATTTACCTCCCTAACAACCCATCCATAAACAAATTAAACAACCATGGAGACATCACACACCCCTGCCGCAAACCTACATTCACTGAGAACCAATCACTTTCCTCTCTTCCTACACGTACACATGCCTTACATCCTCGATAAAAATTTTCACTGCTTCTAACAACTTTCCTCCCACACCATATATTCTTAATACCTTCCACAGAGCATCTCTATCAACTCTATCATATGCCTCTCCAGATCACCCTCCTGCATGTTCAGGCCCCAATCACTCAAAATCTTTTTCACTCCAACTTTCCACCTCCAATTTGGTCTCCTACTTCTCGTTCCCTCAACCTCCGACACATATATCCTCTTGGTCAATCTTTCCTCACTCATTCTCTCCATGTGCCCAAACCATTTCAAAACACCCTCTTCTGCTCTCTTAACCATGCTCTTCTTATTTCCACACATCTCTCTTACCCTCACATTACTTACTCGATCAAACCACCTCACACCACATATTGTCCTCAAACATCTCATTTCCAGCACATCCACTTTGTCGCTGTCTCCTGTGTCAGCGAGGTAGCCCAAGGAAACAGACAAAAGAATAGCCCAACCCACCCATATGCACATGTATATACATACACATCCACACATGCACATATACATACCTATACATCTCAACATATACATATACATACACACACAGACATATACATATATACACATGTACATAATTCATACTGTCTGCCTTTATTCATTCCTGTCGCCACCCCGCCACACATGAAATGACAACCCCCTCCCCCCGCATGCACGCAAGGTAGCACTAGGAAAAGAAAACAAAGGCCACATTCATTCACACTCAGTCTCTAGCTGTCATGCATAATGGACGGAACCACAGCTCCCTTTCCACATCCAGGCCCCACAAAACTTTCTATGGTTTACCCCAGATGCTTCACATGCCCTGGTTCAATCCATTGACAGCATGTCGACCCCAGTATACCACATAGTTCCAATTCACTCTATTCCTTGCACGCCTTTCACCCTCCTGCATGTTCTGGCCCCGATCACTCAAAACCTTTTTCACTCCATCTTTCCACCTTCAATTTGGTCTCACACTTCTTGTTCCCTCCACCTCTGACACATATATTCTCTTTATCAATCTTTCCTCACTCATTCTCCCCATGTTTATTATATAAACAATATATGAAAACCATGTATACTGTTTGTACAAAACATATGTACATGATAAATACATGAAAAGTGTGAAATTATGTCCCCTCTCCCCCAAAAAAGTGGGTTGTGTGATTTGGAGTGTTTGAGTTGAATGAAATCACACCTGGACAATGTTAATCATATACATTACTTATTGTAAGCAGATATGGAGTAGCGATGCCACCAATCTAGGCCATCCCCTGTCTACTCAACACCCTCCCACACCAACTAAGAAGAAAGTATACTGTTTTCTTTGGGTATGCTTTTCAATAATATTCAGTACAGATACAGGCTGTAAGGAAAAAGCAATTCTTTGTTCTTTTCACACTGGAGGAGAGTAATTTCTGAAAAACTGTGCAGTGTAAAGGTTAAACTTATTCAGGTCTGACCCAACACTGGTTGCAGGTTAAAGGGTGATCACCTGACAAAAGATGGACAATGGAGACAGACAGACACACAAAAGATGGATGAACAACATTGACAGTCAAAGCTGTTCCTAAGTGGTTATCATACCACACCTAAAACATTATAAAGATACATTCAAAGGGTGAACTGTTTCCAGAGCAGATCATAGATTGCTTGGAAAACAAAGATATGAAATTTGGGCTAGAGGAACAAAATTATGTAATACACTTTTACCAGGGAACTTTTACTTTTTTTTAACAACCAACCACAAACTCTGGAAACAATCTATTGCACAGGAGTAACTGGATACATATTACAACAAGGAAGAGGAAACTGATATGACCTCATCACTACAAAAAGTACAATATGCTTCCTTTAAGATTAGCCATCAAAGTTAATAAAGGTTAAGTTAACTGAGTCAAGTTTTGCCTTATGGTTCTTTGATCATTATGTCTGACTCCAAAGCCTTCCCCACTTTTGTTATGGTTACAGGTTTGAGATATAAATCAAAGCATAATCAACAGCTGCCATCTTATCAATAATAGAAACTGAGTCCTGTGGAATGAATGTATTTACTGTTAAACAAAAATCAAGTCTCAGGGAGTTATTACAATGATATTTCATTGTCATGTGGATATCAAACATCATGATAGTGGGGAGGGCTATGAAGATTAGGAAAACTAGAAGGCCTATGAGGACAAACCTTAAATTCTCCTAACATTTTGAAATTTTCATTATTACCCCAATATCAGCTGTTTTCTTATCTGTTACTGTCCCCCACTATGCATCACAATGAATCCACAGTGTAATGCCAGTATCAAGGAGCTGTACTGGGTAAGTGCTGTGACATGCACGAAGAGATAAGAGAGAGAACAGTACAGGGTAGAAGAGGAGTCGTAGCATCCCTTAATAGAATAATGAAGGGTAGAGGTGTTAGTATGAAGTGAAGAGAGGATTAAGGGACAGCATAGTCCTTGAAGGTGGTTTGGTTATGTGGAAAGAATGCAAGACTGGGAGTTTACAAGGAGAGTGTATGATAGTATTATTAAAAGGGTTGGTGTGAGTGGAAGAGAACCTATGACATAGGCAAATAGGGTGGAGGGATACTGGAGGGAGAGAAGTAGTGGAAGAATGTGTGGAATGATGTATGTGAGGGAGGCATGTAAAGGCAGGGACAAGTGGAGACTCTTTTGCCATGGTCACCACTTGATGGAAGTTCCTGGAGGGAACAGGCATCAGAGGTATAGATAGATAGATAGAGAGATAAACCGCCTTGATAAAAAGTACCTAGATCCAACCAAATAACTAATACATGTTGCAAGAATTGTAAACACACTTCAATTCCCTCCACTGAATTCAATCTTTGCAGAGCATACTTAAAATATGAGTAATGATTACAATTTGTGTTACAAAGGTTGTTTTACACTCAGCAGCCCTGCTTTTTAACTTTGTACTGTATAGGGGTACCATGTTGTTACTCTAACATGAGTAACTTAAGCCAGGAACACAATCTTTGCCCATCCCCAAGGGGAAAATGTATACACCAACTGGGTTTGGACTAAATGCTGCACCCAGGATCTGAACACGTGTAGGCCTGTGCTGACTCATCATCAGTATAGGATGTACCTCTTTAATCCAGGAACTTTGGGAATGGGCCATTACCAGACCACAGAAAATGCCAAAAAACAGAAATTGACCCCTTCAAAGGCCCTCAGGTGAACACTCTTACCAATTACCATCAGCTTGGCTTTATGTGTTCCTACAGAAATGCTGCAGCCAAGAATTGTTACCCTACCTCTGGAATCCTTACCCCCAGATGTAGACTCCTCAATATCTTGGGCAAGGGTATTTAATGGTATACAATGCCAATACAGGGCAGATTCGTCAGCATTATCCAGTTGTTCTGGGGCTATACGAAATTAACAGAAGTTAACTATCTCGGCTGCAGTGTAAACAGATTTTGACACCTTGGCACTGATAACAGTGCCACCCTAGTGGCAGACCCACACACTAATGGTGGCAGATTCAAAACATGCCAGACCATGGGAATTTCCAGACCACAGAGTGCCAGATTTGAGAGGTACAACCTATAATGCTGACCAATACACCATTTAGGTTCATACTTTGGGTATGATGCATGTTATTGACATCATATCAGTTCATATCTGAGTCTCATGTACTGGTATTGTCTACTGTATGTGACTAGGATAACAACAAAAAGTTGTCACATATTTACCGCTACGCTGGTTTTCACGACAAGAAATCATACTTAACTGCTTTTACATATTTAGCTTCATGTGACACATTTGCCCATCATTGACCTTAAATGTATAAGTCATGATTGGAGGTATATTACCAGTACTATCCATCTGGGTATCAGGAGGGTTAGTGATGGCTGCATAGTGAGCCAGCACTTCAGTAATTGTCAATTTGCACTCCTCTTACACAGGTTCCTGTTTTTCTTTCTGCCTCACCCACATGTGGACTACTGGCATTCTGTCCACAAATATACAACATTTCCTTGTCATGCATAACACTTGAAAACACTTAACCCACAGAGCTCATTCTTTGTGACTCTAGATTTTCCTTTGGTGAGCACTATGTGCTAGCCCTGCCTTTTGGCAAAATGGTTGGAACAATAGATAGTAGCAGGTAGGAACATTTACATAGGAGCATTAGGCAGGGGCATTAGGTAGATGTAGCCAGCAGGTCAGTAGGAACATTAGGTAAGATCCTCTACAAACACTGAGTTAAGGCTTGTTCTCTGCCAATGGCCTGTTAAGGATGAGGCATAAAGGCTAAGAAGCAGCACTGGAGTTCACTGGTTATGGTGACTCTACTGCCATGACCAACTCCTTGAGGGAGTTCCAGAAGGGGACAGGCATCAGAGATATAGATAGACATTCATAAAAAATTTGAGATTACAAAATATTGTAACATCTTGGTTCAATTACAAATTAATTGCTAAATCATAAATTGAGGAAATTACCAGTGTGAGTGATTTCAACAAATAAAATTTAGAATTATGTATAGATATGAATGTCACTTAAAAAGAGGTTTTTCTAAGTAAGGCTCATCATCTTTATATCTATATGCTATGTACAATTAGGTAAGGTTTTTCTTGCTTGAATTCTTAATAATTTTGGTAAACTCACTTTAGGTAACCACAGAAATAGCTTACAAACCTGGAAGTATTATATATCAATAGGATCCTATATTTGGATGATGTTACTTAGATCAGTGTTGCATTAATCATAGCATTATCTCATAGTCTTAAAGAGAAAACAAGATTATAACAGGGAGGGCAATGAAGTTCAAGAAAAATGATGGTTTAGAAATAGTAAAATTCACTAAAATATCTAAGAATCAACACAAACCAAACCATAAGAGCCTCACCTAACTTCCCCTAACAGCCACTATTTACCTGACTGCTAATGTAATTTGAAAAACATGAGTGTTATATTCTCTGCAAGCACTCCTTTGCTACTGTTTTAATCTGTGTAGATACAAATACGAACTATATTGACAAACATGCTCACAACACGCATACTTACAATGGCATGCTCCCAACGTACGTACATACAAATGAGGCCTCATAATTGACGCAAGAATCACATTAGTGTATTATGTCTATAACAAAATCTAAGGTTAATCTCCACTTATAGTAATGTTATTTGAAGTTTTCATTGGTTCTGTTGACTTTCCAACTTGTTTCAGCTACTTTTACATTAACTCCCCTCATAATCTTTCTTAATCCTCATAGCCCTGTATTCAAGTACAGAATAAGTTTACAGTGATAAAAGCATCTGACAATACGGTTTCATGGACAAGATGAGAATCACATTCGTTTATCTTAATTATGAAGCTGAAGCTTAAGGTAAATCATTCATTCAGTTGTTTCCAAGATTTTTCCAATCTTATATTGATTTTTATACCCTATGTTTTCTTCCCCATTTTCGACACATTATTATAGAATTTAAAAACTACAAAAATTATGTACAGCCGGTCTAAATCACCACATCATGTCAAAGGACTCCAATGATTTCTCCCAAAACCATGTATATTTTCGTGGTGCTCTGAGCAAAATTAAATTATTTCATTTTGTTCTCTTCAACCTTATAATGTTGCTCTTCTTCACTCCTTCGCCCTCTTCATTGCATCCTTCTCTCAAGTTTAATGAGTTATGCTATACATCACCTTCCTTCTTGAACTTAATCTTAATAATTAAAATCGTTCATGTCTCTTTTTTAACAATTCTAACACTTAAAAAGTTGGAGGCCTTAAGGCAATGTAGTGCTGCATGTAAACTCTTTCCTTATGAGAGATTCCTCACTTCATTTAAGTTATAAATTAATCTAAATTGTAAAAAACATTTTCTTCTAAGCAAAGTTGCACAAATAAAAAGAATACTTACCATGAATTAAAAGTCGTGAAACATTAAACAGCAAATGAACACATGACTATCTTCAGTAAATTATTTTTTTTCATACAAACTTTCAAAAGTCTTAATAGTCTTAATATCTTCTGACATTTCCTGCCATATATCAGCAACACATAACTGATAGCGTAAACACTTAATACATATCAACAGAAAGCCTCCTGTGCCCATTCTGATGCATAATCAGTGATCGGAACCACAACGCTCACCATATGATGTCACCTAACAACACAACACTATTCCACTTGCCACTGACGGGTATCTGTACAGCCAAATATTAGACAGCTACACTTACATAAGACACTGCTCATATGATCAGAGGTTGTAACATGCTGCAACACAAGTAATCTTCTAAAATTATCGTCTAGAAGACATCACAACAAATATTGACGTGGAAGGCCTCAACTGGAACTGATGTCATGTCACTCTCAACGTTTGACGGATGACAAGGTTATACACACATAATTCATGACTATTATGTATTCCTGTCAACATAAGTAATCAGTAAATGAACTTACTGTTGTTATATATTAGTGAATTTTAGCGCAAGAACGGTAGCTTTTGGCACGCATAAGCAATTCTTAAGGCTAAGCTTCTTAATAATCCGGGTTGAAATACTGCTTATTTGTTTCTTCCAGGGAGTGTTTATAACCGATAAAGGAATAAAAACAATTAAATATACAAAGAATCCCCAGCATTATAATCTAGATATTGGCTATTTTATCATCGGATGTAATGTAAGTGTTTCATAAAATCTATATCATAACCCTTATCTTACCCAACTGAGGACAAAACAAACCCGTCTGATCCTAACAATTTTTCTGACCCTCGGTAGCCACTCAGACAACTGTATTTTATTCTACGATTTCACAGACTATCCATGCAGCCATCGTAATAAATATTTGACAATCAAGCTCCAGTTACGGCATAAACTATGAAAATATTCTTGTAATTTTTGATAAAATTATATTATATCAATTATATTTTCCTATGAGGGACATACATATACTAGTATGAGGTCAATTCCTGTGGAAAAAGCAGTTTTGTTTGTATTTGCGAAAAGAATGTATGTGTAATGGTCTTGGTTTAATGGTCAGTCACCAGTTGATAGCCAAGAAATCCAAAGTATTGGAATCCAGTGTAACCGATTGCTATGTGATTATGTAAATTACAACATTTCATGTTTACAGCTGTTCAAGTTTAGATTAAATTTCAAACAATGTTCGCTGATTCTGATACGAAGAATTTCCAGTAATCCCCTTAGACCGGACATACAAAATACCGAAAATGCTTGAACTTGTATGTACAAGCACACACACACACACACACACACACATAAATACACACACACCTCTGTAATGTAATGGTTAGCCTACATAGTTACACTAGATCAACACACCACACCATCCTCACCATGGGCCAGCCCGGGGTCGGACTCGTGTGTGTTCAAATCCTTGGCGCGGCAGTCGGCCCACACCCAACCTAGGTGTTCAACCTCGCTCGAGGCTAGTCAATAAATGGGTACCAGCCTTATGCTGAGATCTGTCTACGTATACATACAAACCAGTGGAGTAAAGGTTCAGTGCATATGCATACAAGATTAAGAGGCGGGGCGACACGAGCGAAAAACTCTCTCCCTGTAATACACAAATAATAATCACACCGTTAACTAGACTACCGTGGAAAAGGGTACACTATGGGATGACCTAATCAAAACCTTCAAGATATGAGCGCGGTTCGGTCGACAGTAAACAATTCTTCGAAAGATGAAGACAAAGAGGAAGCAGAAGCCATAACAAGAAGTATAGTAAGAAACACGTACGAGAGGAGGATGTACGGTGACTGACTGTAAGTACAAATGTTAATGCAAAATATGATACATTAAGTTCAAAATGCGGCTTTACTTATGAAAAATCCTTCTCGTGCTGTCCAGATGCGCCATTACTGAGGTAAATAAACACTAATACATGTACATAGCCTATACACACTCAAAAGCATATACACTGTATGAATAAACTCGATTATCTCAGACCAACACACACTCCAGTGCTTGTACTTAAACACATTCACATCCATACAGACGGAGGCCATCAAAATGAAGATGGTAAATATAATCAACTGTCCAGCGCGTGAATACCGTATAAAAAGGAAACAAATATGAATAATGAAGCTCATAACTGAGAGTCATGAATATATAGAGACAGGGATGACAAGACTGACATCTAGAGACTGACGAAATCAGATGTCACTTGGTTATTGAAACAGAACATGCAAAACTTAAGACATTGCATAAATACATTTATGAAACTACCACACCCTTCATACGTGTATTTGAGGGAAAACTTAGGCCACATCTTAAATTCAATGTTTCTTCTGTCAAGGCCACTCAACTTCCACAAATAAAAAACTAAAAACATCCGACGTCCATTCCTGGGTGTTCAATACTGATGGCCTTTTGGCCAGTGAATACCGATGAAGGGAAAAAAAATAGAATCCAATCAGGCTTCAAGCTCTACCCGTTAAGACGCAGAGCAGCTGATTAAATCCTTGTCAGTGGAGTCCCATTTCAAGTCAGTTTCTAATATGACCAATTTTCGTACACGAGCACCCTTGTACAGGCGAGAGACAAGTAAACAATCACTGCAGAAATGTTTTCACTTTGTATAACCATTTTTGTCCGCCTTTTACGAAATCAGAAATTGTAATCTATCTATATTAGTATATGTTCATACATCCAGTACAGAATGTCTACATTATATCAATGCTGCCTCCAACCTATTTTGTCAATATTTATCCATCTCGTATACATTTATTTATCCATCTATCTATCATACATTTACCTCATGTACAAATCTACCTATAACTCGAAAAAAGAATATATATTTTGATTACTACTGAAACAAAGCAACGTCACAAAGGAGGCAATGGACAGGCGCGGCGAAGCATATTTGAAAGAAGCGAGAACGTCCATTGTTCCGTTAAACTTAAATCTGTCCTCTTTGCTTAAGATAACATGACAGCCGGGAAAACAGGGCAGGATTCTAAGTAGATGACAATTTTCATCTTTCGTAGATATCAGGCAGAAAAAATATAGTTTACCAGCTTACTTCCACAGGGACCCGCGGACCGCTGCTGCTCTGCTATAGCGTGAAAGTGTCCCTGCAGAAGAAGGGACGCTGCGTTCAATGTCTTATGGTATATTAGGTTAGGTTGGCTTGGCATCCCCTTTATTGAGGTGTATCTTGACCCACGCGGCCGTCGGAAGTCTAAGGAGCCATCGTCATTTCCGCTTGTGGAAGAATTTCCGATCCTTATTCGTAATTTTTTTTATGCGGGACAATATGATCCACTCGCAAACAGAAATGGTGGGGAAGGGAAAGCTTGAGGTTCATTATGTAAGAAGAATAATAGATCAAATTCCCGGCATATAGTGAAATGTTAACAAATCCTTACCTTTGCAAATGATCAATCATCAGGTATTTTTCCACTTGTAAAAAGAAAAAGAAGAGAAATATCAAATCTCCAAAATTCTCTGTGAAAAATTGGTGTTGATGCTCCGAAACCGCTTTCTTCCGACGCCTGTAAAATGCGAATCGAAAACGAAGATCATTTGTAAATAGCAGGACATAATGGCCATTCGTAGTTAATGATTATTGCATTAGAATTCATTAAATATATAATATACTAAAAATTTATTTGGGAAATGATCAGCATAGCTTGGGAGGCCGCGGGTGCCGATCTTCACTTGTAATTCCTGATTCCCGCGCAAATCAATCAGCTGCTCGAATGTAAATAAACTTTGTTGCTTGCTTGCACTGTGTCACTTGTCATCGGTAGAAGCGGCCTGCACGCTACAGATTAGACAAGGTCAAAATACCTCCAGAATTGTTGAGATATTGTGCATCATCCACCATGACAGGCCTCCTAGACTGCTGTGAGAAGTTCTTTGGTTCACGTGATCTGTATAAGGTTTTAGCAGTAGAGAAGAACTGCTCCGAGAATGAGTGTAAGTTTTACACTGCTGCAGTTAATGAAATATATTAAAACATGATTAACTAGTAATTAATCATCTGGAGTTATTTGATTTTTTATAAACCCAATTCATCTGACACTGGTATGGCGTGAAGTGTCCGGAACATGACATGCAGATTGGATCATGTCATGCAGAACTGGCAGCTATATGTTAAAATCTCCTATATTAGCTAGAGTTGATATTAAGATAGAATATGTTAAAAAACGATACAATTGGGTTAAGTTAAGCTTGGCAAATCGATTGCCACTTCCTCCAGCATGAGTCATATCTCATACCGAGGACTAAGTTATCTAACATATTAAGTGGAATTTATGTATGTCAGTTTGGTTGGAAAGAGTGGTCAGGCTCTTTTCCAGGTGAGGCAGTGTGGAATAATGTAATATGTAATGGTAAAGGGATTTAGCCTCATTGTAGACCAAATGGGATAAAATATATAGACTCACAAATTGGAAAGCATCTCTTAATGAGTGATTTTGTTCTGGAATGCTATTTTAGTTCTTAGAAAAGCTTGTGAGAGTTGCAAATCATGATTCAGAACATTTTTGATGCAATATTATTGTAAATAGGACGAGAGTGGTGTTTTGAATATCAGGGAAAATGTGGCGTTGATCAATATAAAAGTAGGCAGAACACCTGTAGAATTTCAACAGAAGCATTAAAAACTGTGCTTTACCTCCCTAGGTATATCATGATTCTCAGTGTTGTAATCAAAATTAGATATATAGATTGATGATTTAGCTGTGCATCAACTGTAAATAGATACCGCTAGATGACAGATTAAGCGGCTTTCTGCTCTACAGTTCACCCTTCCCACAAGCAGCCATTCCACAGAGTTCCCAGCAGCAGACCACTGTAATCTCAATATATTTTTACTGTATATCATAGCAGCTAGGAGAGAGTAGGTGAGGTTTTGTTAAGTTTGATTCTTTTATAACTTGAGTGTACTTTTAGCTTAATGACTTCAGAAATTTTCTTCTATTCATAACCTTCACCACTTTTGCCTTCATTTATATTTTAGAAGATATGTGCTCCAGATCACACTTTGCATCCTTCATGTGTTCTGTAAACATTGCTGCATTTCATGACAAAATCACTCACTATCCAAATTTAGGTTTGATGTGTAGTGCAATTGATACATTATTTATAGTGAAATGTTTTTAAAGGGCACTGCCGAAATAACTTGTGGAAATAACTTAATGGAAGAAATCATTAGACACCTTACAAGCAATAGAAATTATTTGGAGTGGCACTGTATGTTTTGGATTATTGATTTTTATCTAACAATAGATAATACATGATAGTTGAAAGTGATGACAAGGTTAGGAAAAAATGTGGGATTAAGTAATGTAACAGGAGATTACATACCTGTAGATATTTACAGAATCTAAGAGACCCTCACATAGTCTTTCATAGCAGCTGAGATGTATGGAGACTGTGTGGAGATTGTCTGATAGTTGGCATAGGGTAGAAATTGATTCTTCAGATCATGCAGCAGTCATCTGAATCAATCTATTTAGTATAAGGAATTCTTTAGAGGAATGATTACCCATTTTGCAGCTGCTGAAATTTTTTGCTCATCCTGTTCAGATGATAGGTTCAACAAATGCCAGCAAGGTGTGGAAGGAAAATTTGTGTTAGAACTGGAGGCGACAAGGAGAAGTGTAAGACCAAATTGGAAATGGAAGAGTGGCATGAAAAACATTTTGAATGAGTGGGGTCTGAACTTGCAGGAGGGTGAAAGGCATGTACAGGATAGAGTGAATTGGAACCATGTAGTATACAGGGGTCAAGGTGCTGTCACCAGACTGAACCAGGGCATGTGAAATTGCTGGGGGAAACCTGAGGAAGATCTGTAGGGCGTGCTTGTGGATACGGGGCCGTGGTTTTGGTGCACTACACATGACAGAAAATAGATACAAATGAATTCGGATTTTTCTTCATTTGTTCCTCGTGCAATCCCACTAATGCTGGGAAAGACAGACAAGTATGGGGGTGGTGAAGCTGCTTTCTTTGGGGTGGGATGGCACTGAGAATGGATAAAGGCAAGCCATTATTAATGTGTACATATGTCTATATGTATATGGCTTTGTATGCATATGTATATGTGTTTATATTGATGTGTATATATATGTATATGGGCGTGTGTGTTTACATGTGTGTTTATGAATGGATTGGCCATTCTTCATCTGTTTCCTGGCACTACCTCGCTGATGCGGGACACAGTGATTATGTATGATATAAAATATATATTTACTTTATTATTATATTATACATAATCAGTTTCCTGTGTCAGTGAGGTAGCGCCCATCCATTCATACACACACACACACACACACACACACACACACACACATATATATATATATATATATATATATATATATATATATATATATATTATTTTGTTTATTTATTTTGCTTTGTCGCTGTCTCCCGCGTTTGCGAGGTAGCGCAAGGAAACAGACGAAAGAAATGGCCCAACCCACCCCCATACACATGTATATACATACACGTCCACACACGCAAATATACATACCTATATATCTCAGTGTACACATATATATACACACACAGACACATACATATATACCCATGCACACAATTCACACTGTCTGCCTTTATTCATTCCCATCGCCACCTCGCCACACATGGAATACCATCCCCCTCCCCCCTCATGTGTGCGAGGTAGCGCTAGGAAAAGACAACAAAGGCCCCATTCGTTCACACTCACTCTCTAGCTGTCATGCAGTAATGCCCAAAACCACAGCTCCCTTTCCACATCCAGGCCCCACACAACTTTCCATGGTTTACCCCAGATGTTTCACATGCCCTGGTTCAGTCCATTGACAGCACATCAACCCCGGTATATGTTGATATGTATATGTATGCATATGGGCGTCTATGTTTATATATGTGCATATGAGTGGATAGGCCATTCTTCATCTGTTTTCTGGCGCTACCTCACCGACGCGGTAAATGGCGATCAAGTACAATAGATATATAAAAAAGTAATACACACACAATTGCAGTATACCAGTACAGTTATATTCTTTTTTGTTTCTCTTACACAGTGAAGAAAGCATACCACAAAGTGTCATTGAAAGTTCACCCAGATCGAGTGGTTAAAGAAGATAAAGAAGATGCTACACAGAAATTTCAGACACTTGGCAAAGTCTATTCCATTTTGTCTGACAAGGATCGGCGTGCTGTATATGATGAAACAGGTGAGGCATGTTGATTGTTTTAATCACATTGGATTTAAAAAAAAGATAAGGAAACTGTTCAACATAAGGATACGTAACAGATGTTAATTTGTTTAGCAATGTTTGCTTAACTTCCTTTATGAATTATCAAGTGCTGTTCAAAGAATCAGTGATTATAAGTTTTGTATTTATAAGGCTTTCCATTTATATAATTAGTATATATAACTGCCACATCATCTATATCATAGCTACATGCAGGTATTCCCATTATGAATATTTTTTCAGGTCATATGACACTTTTCAAATTCATGTATTCTTTAGATATCTTTAGACAAATATGATGTCAATATTTTTTCTCTTGTTCTGTATTTACTCATGAGTGGTTTAGGAGGCTGTTCATCCCCTACCAGCTCTGTCTATGTTTCTCCCTGCTTCATGGAATAAGCTTGGCTTAGGTACTCATAAATAGATACTCTCATTTCTTTTGTCTCCCTTGTATTTAGGTGAAGCAGATGAGGAAAACATTGCTCCAGATGACCGTGATTGGAACCAGTATTGGCGTCTTTTGTTCAAAAAGATAACAATAGAAGATATCAAGAATTTTGAAGCAGAATACAGGGGTAAAAATCTTTGCACATAGCACTGTAATGCAATGTTTCACAAATTGTCATAATTAAGCACCTTTAATATATTAGTCACAGAAGCTTTAGTATTGTTTAGGATGTATGTATTATTTTTCAGTGTAAATTGTGTGGAGAAAGGATTAATGTGAAGCATATAGTTTCTTATTTTCTCTATAGATTCTGAGGAAGAAATGAATGATCTAAAGCAGGCCTACATAGATGGGAAGGGAGACATGGAGTATATCCTGTCTAATGTGTTGTGCTCCACAATTGATGATGAACCAAGGTAAGAATTGCTTTTAAATGATAAAATATTTTTTTAATCATAAAAGTATTAATCTGTCTGTTAGAAACAGATGATTAATATACATGATTACTTTCATGTGAAATAGAGGCTTAGCCCTTGCACAGGCTTGTCAGAAACCATTCACGTATGAATTACAACATGTTGGTCTGCAGTGCAGTCAGTAAAAAGGCATAGCACTTTTTCAGAATATAACAATTTTATTATGTCACAACTGTGGAACAGTTGAATTCTTTATAGGTAGTGGGTCATGGACAGCAAGTACCTTAGAAAACGATGCTATGCTGACTCAGGGATGTTGAAGTGATGCCCAGAATTATCGAATTCCTTTTGTGTCAGGCTTACTGGTCTTACTTTCTGCCTCATTCCCACTCTCATAAATGAAGGTCAAGGTCTCAGTGACATGGTCAATAGGGAAGCACTGTTTAAATGTTTGGGAGAAGTATGTAGCATGTTGAAGGTGGGATGTGAGCATGTGAGAAGCGGCAGTAATTGATGGGATGAGGAGTTAAGTTGCTAGTGAAAGAGAAAAGAGAGGTATATGGGAATTACCTGGAAGGAAGGAATGTGACTGATTTGAGACATGTACAAGAGGAAGTGCCAGGAGCTTAAGAGGAAGATGCAGGGCTGAAAATGAGGGCAAATGAGAGAGAGTATGAGAAAGTATCAGCAGACTTCAGGGAGAATAAGAAAATGTTTTGTAAGGTAGTGAATAGTGTGAGGAGAATAATAGAACAAATCAGAGACTTTATGATTGGCGCAGATGGGTAACTGATGCTGGCAAAGAGGAGATAGATTGAGTATTTTGATTGGTGGTTAGATGTGTTAAATGATAGAGTGGGAGCTGTGGGGTGTCTGGGACATGGAAGTATGTGGAGTGAGAGAGTCATGGCAATTGGTTTTGGTTAAAAAAGAGGTGGGAAAACCCTAGCATATGATGAAGTATGGCAGAATGGATGGGATTGCTTTTGAATTCCTCAAGAAAGTGGGTGACGTTGTGGTTGATTAGTTCATCTGGACTTTCAGTATAAGTATGTTTCAAGGTAAGGTTCCTGATGACTAGTAGAATACATGTACACTGCTATTGTATAAATGCAAGGGTGAGACAAGCAAATTTTCGAATTACAGAGTCATCTGTTTGCTGAGTATACCTGGTAAGTTGATTGTTAGAGTAGTAAGCAAGGGGATGGTGGCATGCACAGAGCATAAGCTTATGTGGAGTACAGTGTGATTTCAGGTGTGGTAGAAGTTATGTGGACTAGGTGTTTGCCTTGAAGAAAGCATATGATAGGATTGATAGAGATTCTTTGTGGAAGGTGCTATGAATGTATGGTGCAGACAGAAGGCTTCTAGCAGCTATGAGGAGTTTTGACCAAGAGAGTAAGGCATGTGTGTCAATAGGAAGGGAAGATGAGTGATTCGAGGTAAAGGTGGGTCTGCCTCAAGGTTTTGTGATTCTACTGTGGTTGTTTACCTTTTTATGGATGGGGTGGTCAGGGAAGTAAATACAAGGGTTTTAGAAAGGGGGGGGCAGGTTTGCAGTCTGTTAGGGATGGGAGGGGGGGCTGGGAGGTGACTCAGTTGCTGTTTGCAGATATCACAACTCTAGTGGCAGACTTGTATGAGAAACTATAGAGATTGTTGTCAGAGTTTAGGAAAGTGTATGAAATGAGGAAGTAGGTAGTTGATGTGGCTTAAAGTAAGGAAGTGAGTTTCATTAGGGAAGAGAGACAGAGTATATTTAAGAGAGCTGAGTAGGGTGTGCTGAAATGGTTTGGATTTATGGAGGGGATGAACAAGGAGAAATTGATTAAGAGGATATATGCATCAGAAATGAATGGAACAAGAGAAAGATGAGATGGAAGGATGGAGTGAAAAAGTTGTTTTGAATTATTGAGACCTAATCATTCAGTAGGGTGTCAGCTATGCTTGTGATAGGGTGAACTAGAATGATGCATATAGTGGGTGATGTGCTGTCACTGGACTGAACAAGGGCATGTGAAATGATAAGGGGAAACCATGGATAGGTTGGTGGGGTTTGGCTGTGGATTTGGGGGGTTCTGGTTTTGGACAGCTAGAAACTCAATGTGAGCAAATTAGTGTCATTTCTTCATCTGTTCCTGGTATTACCTCACTAACATGGGATACAGCAAGCAAACTAAAAGGAATTTACTGTATTAGTATATTTCGTATCTTATTATCTTTTTTCAGGTATAGGAAGATAATCAAGGGTTGGATCAAGAATGAAGAAGTGCCAAATTTTAATCATTTCTCAAAAGAAAGCAGAGGAAAGAAAGAGGCCAGAAAACGGAAGGTAAGTGTTTCACAGAGGCACTTCATTTTCAACCATATCTCTGTAAACATGAAAATATATATATAACAGGTAGTGGTGATGTGGGAAGGAGATGGAGTGAGTATATTTAAGGTTTGTTGAATGTGTTTGATGATAGAGTGGCAGATATAGGGTGTTTTTGTCGAGGTGGTGTGCAAAGTGAGAGGGTTAGGGAGAATGATTTGGTAAAAAGAGAAGAGGTAGTAAAAGCTTTGTGGAAGATGAAAGCCGGCAAGACAGTGGGTTTGGATGGTATTTCAGTGGAGTTTATTAAAAAAGGGGTTGACTGTATTGTTAACTGGTTGGTAAGGTTATTTAATGTATGTATGATTCATGGTGAGGTGTCTGAGGATTGGCAGAATGCTTGCATAGTGCCATTGTACGAAGGCAAAGGGGATAAAAGTGAGTGCTCAAATTACAGAGGTATAAGTTTGTTGAGTATTCCTGGGAAATTATATGGGAGGATATTGATTGAGAAGGTGAAGGCATGTACAGAGCATCAGATTGGGGAAGAGCAGTGTGGTTTCAGAAGTGGTAGAGGATGTGTGGATCAGGTGTTTGCTTTGAAGAATGTATGTGAGAAATACTTAGAAAATCAAATGGATTTGTATGTAGCATTTATGGATCTGGATAAGGTATATGATAGAGTTGATAAAGATGCTCTTTGGAAGGTATTAAGAATATATGGTTTGGGAGGCAAGTTGTTAGAAGCAGTGAAAAGTTTTTATCGAGGATGTAAGGCATGTGTACGAGTAGGAAGAGAGGAAATTGATTGGTTCTCAGTGAATGTTGGTTTGCGGCAGGAGTGTGTGATGTCTCCATGGTGTTTAATTTGTTTATGGATTGGGTTGTTAGGGAGGTGAATGCAAGAGTTTTGGAAAGAGGGGCAAGTATGCAGTCTTGTGGATGAGAGAGCTTGGGAAGTGAGTCAGTTGTTGTTCGCTGATGATACAGCGCTGGTGGCTGATTCATGTGAGAAACTGCAGAAGCTGGTGACTGAGTTTGGTAAAGTGTGTGAAGGGAGAAAGCTGAGAGTAAATGTGAATAAGAGCAAGGTTATTAGGTACAGTAGGGTTGAGGGACAAGTCAATTGGGAGGTAAGTTTGAATGGAGAGAAACTAGAGGAAGTGATGTGTTTTAGATATCTGGGAGCGGATTTGGTAGAGGATGCAACCATAGAAGCAGAAGTGAATCAAAGGGTGGGGGAGGGGGCGAAAGTTCTGGGAGCGTTGAAAAATGTGTGGAAGGCGAGAACTTTATCTTGGAAAGCAAAAATGGGTATGTTTGAAGGAATAGTGGTTCCAACAATGTTATATGGTTGCGAGGCTCAGGCTATAGATAGAGTTGTGCAGAGGAGGGTGGATGTGCTGGAAATGAGATGTTTGAGGACAGTATGTGGTGTGAGGTGGTTTGATCGAGTAAGTAATGAAAGGGTGAGAGAGATGTGTGGTAATAAAAAGAGTGTGGTTGAGAGAGCAGAAGAGGGTGTTTTGAAATGGTTTGGTCAGATGGAGAGAATGAGTGAGGAAAGATTGACAAAGAGGATGTGTGTCAGAGGTGGCGGGAATGAGGAGAAGTGGGAGACCAAATTGGAGGTGGAAAGATGGAGAGAAAAAGATTCTGAGTGATCGGGGCCTGAACATGCAGGAGGGTGAAAGGCGTGCAAGGAATAGAGTGAATTGGAACGATGTGGTATACCGGGGTCGGCATGCTGTCAATGGATTGAACCGGGGCATGTGAAGTGTTTGGGGTAAACCACGGAAAGTTTTGTGGGGCCTGGATGTGGAAAGGGAGCTGTGGTTTCGGTGCATTATACATGACAGCTGGAGACTGAGTGTGAACGAATATGGCCTTTGTTGTCTTTTCCTAGTGCTACCTCGCGCACATGCGGGGGCAGGGAGTTGTCATTTCATGTGTGGCGGGGTGGCGACGGGAATGAATAAGGGCAGACAGTATGAATTATGTACATGTGTATATATGTATATATCTGTGTGAGTGTATATATATATGTATACGTTGAGATGTATAGGTATACTGTAAATATCCAATCAAAGCATTGTTGGCCATTTAGTTGTAGCAATATTGGATTAGTAACAAGTTAGATATCTAATATGTAACTAACATAATTAACTTTCATTATTTTAACTCATAATCAAGAAAAGAGGGGGGAATTTTATATTACATAAGTAAATGTAATATAAACAATGTACAAGTAATAGTCTTATGATTGAAAAGTGTTTTTGGTATTTTTCATGTAGGCAGCAGCTGAAGCAGAGGAAGCAGAAGAGATGAAAAAAGAACTTGGTCTAGATGACACAGCAGACAGCTTGAAAGCACTGATACTTAAGCGCAACAAGAACCGGGTGGAGGAGATGGATTCATTTTATGACTCTTTGGCTGCTAAGTATGGGGGTGCAAGTGGGAAGAAAAAAAGCTCAAAGAAGGGAGGAAAAAAATAATTTTTGGTGCGGAGGGAAACAATGATAAGAAGAGACAATGTAAAACGATTCACTTATATTTGTAAGTGAAAATTCAAATTTTTTTATAACTTTTCATACTATATTAGAATGTAGAGATGAAATGTAGATATGGAAAATTAGAATGAAAAAAGGCTTGGAGTGTTAGGATGGTATCTGTCTAGCTAAAGAGGAGAGAGTTGTATATATGACAAATGCACATTCTTCATCCTCACCAAGGTTGATTATTACATCTATTTTCTTTAGATTTTGAAAGACTTTTTTTTTTTAATCATATGCAGCGTTATTCAGTTGACCAATATGGTAAGTACACCAGAATTCTTACTTTTTTTGTAACAGCACCTATAGGAAACAATGCATGGGCTTGCAGTTGCTACTATAAGTTTCACTGATGATTCATCAGAGGGAAAAAGATCAAGCAGGATTCCAGTTCTTAAGTGATTTACAATAATATGTAGGAAACAGTGATAATGTTTTATCCAAAAAACTAGCTCTAACTAAGTATTTCTTTGTCCTTTTTTCTACCCATCTTTGATAAGTTGAAAGGGACTTGGCCTTTACTATATGTTAACAACATTTAAAGTGCTCTTACTGCTTCTAAAATCACCTAGAATAGAAATCACAGGTCAGATGCTGATCAATCTTGATAATCCCTCATGAAAAGTTTTCAAGCAAATGGTTGTAAACTTTTAATTTCTTAGAAGCTGTCAGCTTATTTGTTTTGCATTTTTGGAGAATGGTGTAATGATAACTTTTTGTAGTGTCATTTTTTACAGCCTCTCCCTTCCCTTCGGTCTCCAGGCATGGACAGAGATCCACATTGAAGTCAGGCCTTAATTGAAATGTGAAGAGGGTCACTGAGAGGGAGAAATAAGAAAAGAGCAAAAAATATTAAAAGAACTTAGAAGAAAATGGAATACCTGCCATTTAAAAAGGGTCAGGTCATAGGTGTTAGGAAAGACATGCGGGGATGATAAGATATACATAATCTCTACATGATACCTTTAATTCTGTAGTCTCTTTTGTGTACTTGTTTGTAATGCAAGTAATAAATATGTATAGTGCAGCTGTCATTACTGAGTTAGATGTTATTGTAGGGAACATATTCTTGATATTAGATTCTGCAGCATGTGTCAGGACACAATATTAAACAATGGCTTCGAGTTCAGTTCATTTGACATTTACTTATGTCATCTTTTGATATTCTTCCATTTCCTTCAAGACTTTCAGTGGATCCCATAAAACTAAATTTCACAAGCGTTGAGGTTGACAGCCTTACATGTAGTCTTATTAGCAAATCCCAGGACCAGAGAGAAGCAAAATTTAGTTTCTTCTCACAAGGATCTCATCATCTGTTATAGTACAGTTTAACTTTAGATGTAATGATTGAGGTTTATGGCCAGGTTTCAAGAAAATGACTGTGATGTTTATATCTTCATTTATATATATGAATAGAACGTTGAAATGTTTAAAACATTTGACTAAGAGTGTTTAATTTGTTTAAGGATTTCTAAGAGACAGTCTCATTGTAACTTCATTATTTATATATCTGTAATTCCCAGGAAGGGGACAGATAAGTCTCACGATATATGATTGTGATATGGTTTTCAGTATTTTACAATGGTGTCATTTCTTACAATTGCCAAAAGGATTTTTCAACTGATATGAGCTTCATATTTACACTCATGTTCCAGAGTTTGTCCTCATGGCCACCTCAACAAGTAGAAATTTGAATTCTGAAAGCTAGTATTTGAGAGGTGTTATAAACCACCTCTCATATCAGCATTTTCATATTATACAGTCATGTTATGAAAAGTTACCCATATCTGACTTGAACAGCCTTTTGCTCCTGTTACAGTATGAGAAATATTTGAATAAGTTGATGACTCAGTTTGGCAAATATTAAGTTATTTAGCCACCAACTGCCTTTAAATGAGAAGGCTGCTTTTTGCTGGCAAGTATTATTTTTGTATTTCCTTAATCCTTTTTCTTTCTTTTTACAAATGTACGAACTTGCATCATGATTATGAGACCAGTGAAATATTTGTTCATAAGGAAACTGCTTCTTTGATAGTTTGCTTGTATGCTTTGAGTTCCTTTATATTTGATTCTTATACTGTAGGTAGGTCAGACTTTTCTATATCTTCTCTTGAGATTTATGGCGGCCTTTAATTTTGTACACCCACCTTCCAGAAGTTCTAATTTCAGTACACTGTTTACAGTATTCTTGAAACTCATTTTACATTTTAAAAATTGGTGAGAAACTTGATAATTTGTTTTGGTTTGGCTCTTTTTCCCCTAAAGAAATTGAAGTTTTTCATGAAAAAATTTGGCTGTGGTTCAGTAATTCTTTAGAAAGAGAACCCAAATGTCTAAGGTTTTTTCTTTGTCATGTGACAGATGCTGGGGATGTTTTCAGTAGCATTCACTTTTAGGATTCCAAGGTTCCTTTAAGTCGTCAACATTTTTCCATTTTGGGATCATAAAAGATTTGTTGGTTCCCTGCACTTGAGGGACAGGCAGTTCAGGTTGCTTGACCTGTTCACTGCAGCAATGTATTATCTGGTGTCTAGTTCCTCTGTATCATTTTTTTTTCTTGTAGATTAAAAGATATAAAAGATATGAATCATGTTTTGACACGCAGTGAGTAGAGAACCTCTCCCTGATTACAAAAATATGAAACTCACCTGAATGCAATTATTTTTACTGCAGGAATCAGAAGGTGCACTTCTGGATTTGGCCTACATCAGTTAGCACTGCCAGACACATGAATGTCCTGTTACATTTTTCTTGCTTTTATTACATTAATCAGATAGCGCATATCTAAGGTTTTTAGCATATATTAATTTGTTTGGGTTTATATTTACATAGATTAACAGTCATTGCTGCACTACAAACCCATGAAATTATCTGAATACCATTTTGCTGCTGCAGCAGTACAAAGTTGTCATTTCCAAAGGAAGGAGCAGAGGGGAGGTCCAGGTGAGGATATTCCCTCAAAGGCCCAGTCCTCTGTTCTTAACGCTACCTCGCTATCGCGGGAAATAGCGAATAGTATGAAAAAAAAAAAAAAAAAACTATTCTAGAGAAGGAAAAAATAGATTACTTTCTGGCAACACAAGTTGGTGTAGCAGTGGATAACTGTAACACTAATATTTATGTTCTAACACATGTGACATTTTTGAAAATGGGGACCCCTATTTTTACAATCTGCATTGCATTTATGTACCACCTGTTGTAGGAGAGTTAATTGCTTTTGATGGCAGCTGCCTTTTCATTTCAGCTTATTTTTATAACTCACAAAAGAATTTTATTTTTAGGTCTCATATCATGGCATTTCTCTCATTCTCATCCCCATACTAAGCACATTCATGCATTGTTAAAATCACTTATTGAGATGGAAATTCCATAAGGTCAAACTTTCATTCCTTAGATTCTTCCCAAATTTTTCATTTAAGAAGTCCCTTTGATGAGCATGGTTAACACCAAAACCAACTGCACTGAACTCTGGTTAATGATGAAGAGCCTCACTACCCCAACTCATATATTTGAAGCACTTTTATTCTAACTCAGTAACATTCTTGCTTCCAAAGAATACACAAACATATCCCATACCCAAAAAGGAGAGTGTTGGAAACCTATACAAAATTCACTCCAGAACAGCTGCTTACATACCCTTCATTCTCATGAACAGTTGAAATTCAGTTATAACATTAAAGAAGTCCTCTGCAACTGTCCATGACTAGGTATCAAACCTCCTCATAACACTGGCCCCATTACAATTCAAGTACTTACAGATTCTCTGACTGCCCCTGCCTGTACAAAGAAATCCCAGACTTTTGGAAGCTTGCCAACATTGTACCCATCCCAAATCCCTCTGATGCATCCAGTTCTCCTTTCTCTTATCACCCAGTATCATATATATCATCAGTATCTCAACTCCTTGAAAAACTGAGTCACAGCAGTATCAGCTAAAATGTCCCACTATCAGCCACACTGCACAGCTGTAGTAGACCTAATCACTCCAGTACTGCACTGAACATGGACCTCACTCAGCATATTCTGGTTTGCTCCAAACAACCACAGTTTACCTCCCTCACAATACTGGTGGCAGTAGATATTAAAAAAGCATTTGACAGTCCTAAAACTAAATGCCTGGATAAAACCTATTGGCACTAGTTTTGAACCAGAAAAAGAATCCTGAGTATTCTCCTCAAATGCTTAAGCTGTTCTGCTGTAAACTACTCATCTGTCTGGACATTAATCATGTCAAAAACAAACATAAAGCTGCAAACCACATAAAAGAAAGGACTTGGAACAGTCACCTGCTCCCTGGCAACCACAGACGTTCAACAATTGCACAATTAGATAAAAGTACTTCCAGAACAGTCTCATTTTGATATGCTTGGCACTGAGTTCTTTCCAACAGCACTAGAACTCCCCCATCCAAACTATTTCATAGCCTAACCTAATCGAATGGAAATAAAAAGTTAATCCCCACTTTACACTTCAACCACCTGTACTTACAGGTCCTTTTACCCAACAAACATGACATGTACAAAACATATGCTCTCAGTGATCCAAAAAACACTAAAAAAGAAACACCCTCACACCATGCAGTCTTTACCCTTTAGGTGCTATGTTACCTGGTCAAGACAAACGTAGAAGGGTGGTATTTTCTTCAATCAAACTACCTATTAACTTAAACTCACTACTCATTGTATAATGTATTGGCTGGCAATAATGGCAAACCAAAACATATGTCGTTTGAACAGCTTGGAGGCATCTGTAACTATAGCAAACATGGGGGATGGCTACATGCCCTTTCCAAGGACTCGCCCTGTCCATAGCGCCCATCCATGTACCTCTCAGTGCACCGTGCCCTCACTGTCTGTACAAATATTCTTACACCCTCAGAATTAAGGAAACTGCTGGATTGGTTTATCAGATTAGAAAGACAATTTCTTATTCTGACCAGCTGGATTAATGGCGAACTCTGATGTGTTTGTGTAGTTACAAGGCAGTGGTTGTAGGCTCAATGAGTGTTCCTTCAGTAACCATGTCTGGAGGATCTTGATTTATAAGATTGTTTGGAAAGAGACACGCAAGGGTTTTTCCTTGGCTCTGTTCTTGGTACTACCTTGCTGAGGCAGAAAAAGTTAAGCATGTCTAAAAGACTTGTAATTAGATTAAAGTGAAAATTTTTGTGCCTCCTTTATGAAGTATTTCAAATTGTGGTACTTTATACTGAAAAGGAGTTTAGAAGGACTTATGTATTGTATGTGAGAAGTGAAAATTCTGCAAGATTGATGTAATTTCTGAAGTGAGGTGAAGACATCTTGAGATGCTCAGGGCCTTTACAGGTTATGTCTTTAATTCTGGTCTTTCTGCTGATTTGTCTGATGGCAGATTTGACAAGAGATCCTATGCTTCTAGCTTGCAGTTGGACAAACAAACAGAATTTCTATTTTCCACTGCAAGAAAAAAGGGTTTATTAATGGTTTATAGCAAGTCAGACTGTAGCAAAATAAGTAGGTTGTTACTGGTTTGCACTGGGACAAACAAGCATGGTTTCTGGTTTATTTTGTTATTGAAAAGCAATGTTGCTGGTTTGTATAAGGATAAACAGGCGATGGTATTGGTTGAAATTGGATCAAACACTATTTCTACTTTTCACTGGGGTGAATATGTAGTTTTTCTTGTTTGCACTGGGACAGACACTCGTTTGTCAGTTTGAAACAAACTACGTTGTTGGGTTCTAGTGAGACAAACTAACAGGGTTACTAATTTACATTTGGAAAAACAAGAATTACTGGTTTATTTGAGACACACCAGTCTGATTCCACTACTGATGTGAAGAAAGACTCAGGCAGTTACAATATAGACCCCTTTTGAGTCCCAAGCTCTTCAAGTTTTTTTATATCATGTCTTTACACACTTTATTTTTCTCATTTTATCACTTGAAGTCTGTTAATATGAAAGTAAATAAGTCAGTATTTTATGTGACCATAGTAATCAGTGTTATGTGGTGCAAAGAATTGCAGGGATTTCCTTCTGACCCTCCTGCCAATGAGAGGAAGGGCTTAGGCAGTAGCAGTATTTGCTTCACCTTAGACCAAATTTTTCATGGAGACCTGATTTTTTTTATTTCCTATTATATGCACTTATATTTGCAGTCTCCATACAATTCTACTAAGCTTTTTCTTCTTGAACATTTAGGTACTACCTCCTTAGTATCTTATCCTGCAGACCCAGTTGTCTAATGTTTCCACTATGTGAAGTCTGTCCAGTCTAAGAATGATGCTTACATCTAACAACTGGTGAATGTAGATTGGAAACTGTGTAGAATAAGGTTTTTAGTGTTATGGTATTTTCGTTTGACTTTACCGATTTAAGAGGCCCTTCAAAATTATAAGTGGTGGCAACATGGTGTGATAGAGAGACAAATTGAAAGATGTATATGGTTTTTATTTGATTTTCAAGATTCCATTTGAATTCAGTCAATGCAGGTAGCATTGTTTTTGCCAGGAGTATGGGTTTTTACTTAATGCTTTTAGCTTTGGTTTAGTTTGAAATAGATATAGGTTGAATTTTTATATATTTTACATTTGCAATTTGCAAATTCTTTTTCTTGATAATTTATTTTATATGTAATAGAGTTAAGTGTAGCTCAATATGATATTATCATTATTCATAAATACTGATGCTTTAGCATCTTGTACAATTTGAATTGTTAGTGTGTAGTATGAGAAATGCTTTGGCTATCACAAAATCTTGTGATGAATTGATCTTGTTGAAAAGTGGTGCATCACAGCTCATATATATTTCCAGTATGTCGTATTTTTGTCATTGTTATATAATTCATGTCTCATTATTGTTGGTGAAATAAATGCTTATAATCTCTTCATGAGTGTTTCATATACATTTAATTTTTACTGATTTAGATTGCTCTCAGCTGGTGAGAAAATTATTGATATAATTAATTTTTCCACACAGTACTTGTTCACCATTTCCCATATGATGAGGAAGGACCAAGAACAGATGAGAATGGTCTCATTTCTTCACATCCTATCCCTTTGTATGTCCCACTTTTGAAATGCATTTTCAATCTCCATTCCTTTTTCAGCTCACAACTTCAAAGGCTTTCTGTCATTTTCATTAATTTCCTTCATTCCTATGCTCCTGAATTGCACTCACCTGCCAAATTGCCCCCTCTTGCATTCAAATCAATCATCACTAATACTTCATCCTTCTCATCAGAATTGCTGACACTCCCACTCAGCTCCTTCCTCAATGCTTGCCTCTTTTCCCTACTTCTCTTGCTACCAGGAGCATAAGCATAATCACACACCTCTTGTAATCCACTTTCACATCATTGTAGGGCCGACTTCCTTACACTGTTTCACACATTCCTAATAACCTCTTAAGCAAAACATTCTTTTCCTTTCTCTTTGAGCTTAGTTTCACTCAGAGCCAGAATGCCCAAGTCCTTCTTACCAAAAGATACTACCCTCTTCTCCTTTCTTCTGATCCTGGTTACATGTGCACACATTGAGACACCCAGTCAGAGCTCCAAGGAGGATGAGCACTCTTGCTTTCTTTTAGACACCTTTTACAACATGCAGGGCATTTGAGGACAGCATTCTTTCACCCCTGCTATTTATAATTAGTAGTGGTCGAAGTATTTTCTCTCAGGTTGTGGGAGATAGTGAATGTTGAAAATTCTTAGGTAGAGGATACCGGCTTGTGAGTGAGGATGCCACACTCTCATGGCAGGAGTTTAGATAGTCAAAGAGAGATATAAAATTTTTAGGGTTAGGAGAGAAATAGACGAAACAAAAGAAAATCTGTGGTAGTTGGGACTCAAACGTAGCGCCAGATGACATAGGTGTGCAACATGTGTTGATGTTGAAATAAGCATACACCATCTGTGAACCGGAATCATAAAGGAAGATTATAGATAGATGTGAAGAAGGGGCTTATGAGAACGTCATTAGAAGAGAGAAGTAAGAATTAGAAGAGGTACAAGACAGACAGTGTTCAACAGGATAGAGTAGAAAATAAAAGGGCTATCAGAGAGGGAAAGGATACTGTAGTAGCCAGAGCCTCTACTGTCTGAGCCCTCCCTATCATTGGCCGTAGAGTCCGACAGGAACCCGAAGAATCTTAATACCCCATGATGCAGGGGTTTAGGGGCCATGGGTTTATTGGACTTTATCATGATTTAATCAAAACGACTGTGCAGACATGAGATGCAGGAGAGCTTATCTTAAAATAGATAGGTAAGGGTTGAGTCGGTGTATGGCGCTTGTAAGAAGGCAGGAATATCCCTTGTAGTCCCATTTTGATGAGACAAAGTCCAGCAATCTTACAAGTAGGGCGTAAGATGGTTCTGAGCACTACTGTAACGCTCCTCAGTCAGGACGATAGTACCACCCTGGTCAGCTGTTATACATATAATTGTTAACCATTCTTTCCAGATGCATTTCATCACCTACCATGTTGACTGAAATATCCACTTCCCAGAACAAACCTGTGGAACGTCTCCTTAGCTAATTGTTCACATTTATTCCAATATTTTCCTTAAATTGTCAGTAATTTTTTTATTTTTCATCTTAGCTTCCATCCCATCCTTTCTGTATACGGTACTTAAATTATTACAAGTATATACCAGTTGTATATAAACGGATATCCTTGATCTCCCCGAAAATTTCTTATCATCCGAACTTCAGATTATTTTGAATATCTCCATCTAACAGTTTCACCACATTTTAGATTTCGAATCTTTGGTTTCGGATGGTAACTTAGGTAATGTGCATTCATCTTCAGTTTTCTGTCCTATTCCAATTGTCCCTTTGGTTCATTGGCTTTGGGTCAGATCAGAGGCCATAGCATCTGGTCATGGTCGTACCGTCTTGCTGAACTGAGGCTTTTGGAGTCATCAAGGGACTACGATGTATATTGAGAACCAGTTGTTGCGGGCCCAGACCCATACTGGGAGCCGGACCTTCCCCATGACCCACCCTAACGTCCAAGCTTCCCCCCATCCCCACCCTTACGACTCCTGAGCACTCGGCCAAGGCCAAGTTGTTTACCTGGCCCACCTTGGACTTGTTTGTTCTGGGGTCCTGTATGTAGTCCCTGAAACTCCTAAGCATCCGCCAGTCCCTACGAGTGTACATGAAAGTTGTGAGTGTCTGCTAAAATTAGTTTGAAAAGTGTATGTGAAAACCCAACATGATAATAAAATTTGTGTCGTAGAAACGCTGATGTATCAGTGAGACGACGTCTAATTCGTAAAAGCACAATGTCCCTGAGAAATTTGCACGTTGAAATGCACATATTCGTGTAAATTTTGAGTATTTTAAGGTTTACATGGTCTTGATTCCTTTTAACGTAAATTCCTTCAGTCGCTGATTATCTGGTAACTCGTGACACATATATACAGGTTCGTAAGAACATTCATGCAATATTTTTCTCAGGAAATTCCATTGAACATGTAAATGCTCTAGGTGATGCTTAGAAAGTAATTACCAGGTTGACTCATGCCTATCACACTGGTAGTGAATACGTCAGAAAATCCAGCGTATGTGTCAGGAAATGCATCAGGTATTGGTGTGACACTGGGCTGCTGCATATGAAATAAAATCAAGCCATTTTAAACGACCGTGTAAAATGAAAGCAAAATATGATACAAACAATAATTTTACCATTAAATTTCATTACTAAACCTTGTAGAATGGAAGGGCGATGTTATGTTGGTAAAGTTACAACGCGGGGATTTATTTTTATTTGGTAAATAAACTAAGGATGACAGATAGGAGACGGCCTCGCCGTCCCTAAAGACGGGCCCAACGGTTGGGGTGATGGATGGCTGGTGTGTGGTCACGTGACTCAGATCACAGCCCCTAGGCGCTCACCACATGCTCCTGGGACCAGTTCCTCCACACACACATACACACACACACACACACACTCACACATCTCTGCCAGTGTATCAGTTAATTTTAGTCCTAATGATATTCCATCCTCGTCCTCATTTAATTCTTTATCCTTATTTATCTAGTGCATCCTGTTCTAATGTCTTTTGGGTGCTTTCAGAGCCTGTCTCCTCATTTATAGTTCCTCCTGTTCTCCAGCTCTTGCTTTTCCCTCTCATACTCCATAAAAGAAGAGCATTGATTTCCCTCGCGATTATTCCCTATTGGTCATACATAAATAACTTTGTGGGAGGGTTTTCTCTACAACTTACCAGTAGCGTGTTTCAACGTGCGCAAAAATTTTTGATCTAATAATAAAAAGCTCAAAGAAAAAAAACTCATTCAAGTACTATTTCTCTGAACATTTTCAGTTCAGATTTTGAAGTCGAGCACAAATACTTAATATCTCGAGCTGTATTCACTTTAAAAGACCCAATTTATACAGGACAAGGGATAAGTAGGAGAGAATTTTCCCACCCTAGTTATCCTGGCTTATTCCAGAAAAGAATGATGGCAGGGATGGCATTTGCATTGGCCATGGGAAGCCGGGCCCATGGATTGTAAAGCTGACCTAAATTCATGTGATTAATGTCAAACTATGTAAATAAGACCTGCTGCAATTCGAAGGATTAGCTTAGGATTCGTTTATTATACTATGGACATTATTGGTACTGGTTATTCACATTTAGAATAATGATAATTGTACCAAACTAGCCAGCTAACCCTTCCATGTCCCATGGTAAGGCCGCTGCTGACTGTGGAAGACAAGAGCCGAATGAATTATTAAAATGCGCTCGAGGAAACCTTTTGAACTAATGTGAAATTAATCCTGCCGTAGACGAACTGTTTCTCATGTGCGTATCTTCAGCCTTGGTAAGTGGTTTTGTTTATATAAGAAAGACAAATCTGTCTCTTTTCTGTCTTCATGTGTTGATCTTTTTTCTGACCCATGTGTGTACGTTTTAGGTCTGTCTCTGACGCATTATCCAGTTTCTTCATTGTCCTTTATTTTCATGTCAAAGGCAGCAAAAACCCACAATTTGCTGATACTACACTGCCTCTATTTTGCCGGCAGTTGAGGTTGAGCCAATTATTATGTTTCTGAAGTTGTTAGAATTAATCTTCTACAAGGTAGTTGATATCCTTTTTTCACCCTGTGGTGAGCGATACATGTGACTTGCCTAAGCAGAATCTCGCCATAGTTAATTGAATGTAAGTATACTCTCCGGGAAGCGAGGTAGTATAAACCAACATTTGTAAACCATAAAACTTTAATCGTCGTCCATACAGAATATAACATGCTTACAGTATGATTCCTGATGAAAGTGTCGAAGAAAGGGAAAACGCTGATATGGTTAATGTTAGGCAAAAAATATGTCAGAAGTTATTCAGATCATTGCTGAAAAAAGATATACGCAAGAAGTTACACATTTTCTAAATAATTTTCAGATCGATTTTTGGGACCAGCTTTATAGCTACGAATATGTGGTTATAGCGAGTGTGTCACGCGAGAGGTATTGTGATAATGGTTTCATGTAGTGATGTTTTTATGAAGGCCATGATATATGTATTGTGGTAATAATGATGATTTGACATATAGTTGTGATATATTATACAAGTTTGATATTCTACACGACTTAGTACTTTTTTTTTTACAATGTTAAAATGTTGCATTTACAGTCTTGCTAACTGTGGCGTGTAAAAAAAATCTTATTTTCTTCCAGAAAGTTTGTTGGTACTTTTATATCACGCCGCCAAGACTCGGGAGTGGAGATCTAGGAACAATATTCAGAAGGAACTTTGCCGGAATAACAAACAGGTTAATGTGGATATGAGGCGAATCTTCAGCTGGTTCCAGTAGTATGTGCTCGTGACCAACACCACCAACTAAAGCGGCCGAGTTACGCTGCGTCAATGCTCGGGTTTATATTGTACGTGAGTAACGGGTTGGCTTGAACTTTCACCTTCATTTTCTATTCTGCCTTCATGAAATCGACCGACTTACTTGCTATTGTCTTTCCCTTCCGGCAAATTTGAGAATTTGTTTGTGGTTTTGTGAAGAGGAAAGGGTGGGTATATTATGTCTCGCGGGTAAATTTACCTCTTAAATGTACGGGGAGGGAGTTTACACTGGTTGGGGTCCCATGACTCCGATCTCTTGAACATCCTGGCCTATCATCCATTTTTTCAAATTTTTGTATTTTGTCAGGATTCACAGTTTAGGCGCGCTGTTTATTTCATTCGTTGATGTATCATTTGAAGTGTGTGTGTTAGTCTTAACACGCTTTTGTGTACGCGAAAAAGAACTACTTGAGAGGCACCTTAAGTTCAGAGGAAAGATGTGCTGTATGTCTCTTAGGGATCTGTGACAATGACCTTTAGCGTAGACAAAAAAGTTGGATGGATCTGTGCATCATTTAACATATTTATGATTGGGTCAGTTTTCCCGGAAGGCCCTTCCTTCTGCCTTAGTACGTAGGAGCAAAAAACCATTTTTGGCCTACGAACTAGGACCTTTCAGGCCCTTTTTGGTATAACAACATGAATTGTCATATTCCTTGTGAGATTTCTATCGATAGTTATTTATCTCGGTGCATATGAATGGGCCCCCCTCTGAAAATCTGCTTCAGTATTGGAATTGCCCTGAGTTGGTTGCATATTTTTTTCTCTGAAGGAGGCGTTTGACTGCAACCTGTACAAGAGGTTGGCTAAAGCAGCTGAATTCTCAGCCTGACACAAGGGCTATACAAGTTTGATCGAAAGTTATCTGGGTATGAGAACAGAGGACACATTTCAGATGGGCATCGCTAAGTGGGTTGGAGTAATTCATATATCCTGTATGCTGAAAGATTCGGAACAAACGTAAATGCATTGTTTACGCTACGTATTAAACCTAATTATATCACTGGGGATTGTGGAGAAAGAACATCGCTCACGTCATAGAAGGCGTTAAAGGAGGGCTGGAAATCCCCACCCCTGTACGACCTCCCAAAAGAAGGAACTGACGAAAGAGCCAATTGAGGATCTATTTCCCTCTAAAGCTCAGTTATATGTTCTGGACGCTACTTTGCTAATGCGGGAAATAGCAAACATGTATAAGAGAAAGAAGGTTAAACCTAAACTATAAAATACGTTTTTTTCACACGCTCGGAGAAACAAATTCTAACTTGGTTTAAGGTAGGGCAACGGAGAAGATTACCCAGTTACAGTTAGGAGTTGCAAATTTGTCCACAATGGAAGAAAAGAATGAGGGAACACGAGAGAACACCTGACAACGTCGAGAATGATACGTTCATTGAAATTGGCTAAGTAAATGGATGAGTGATAAAACTTTGTGTTGACGGTACCCAGATATTAAAACATACGATCGTACAGAAAGTTTAATAGATTGGGCCCAACTATTGCATTAGTCTCTACCCTAATTGAAACTCTCTCTCTCTCTCTCTGAACGCAAAATTGATACGTAGTTCCCAACAAGCTTTGTTGTAAGCGTATGATTAGCCTTCTCCTACAAGAGCTGTCGAGTGCTTTAGAATTCACCTGACAAGAGTAAGTATATCTTAACACAAAAGATATGCTGTTATCATGATCCGGCCAATGTAGGAACACCTCCTGCACTCCATCAGGGAGAGTGCGAGCTTGGCCTCGCTGGCAGCAACAGGTTGGTGGTGTGTTGCCGTCTGCTAAGCGGGTTGGCTCGTTGCCTCCGGAGCTCCCCGCCCACCACCTATTGGTTAAGTTAGTTTCTCACTTTCCTTTGAACCTAATTAATGTCATCATTAACCACAGATGGTTGCATTGTGCAAGTGCTCGTTATTGGAGACGTGGAGGTTTAACAGACGTATTTCTTTCGTGATTTTTCATGATGATGTGCTGTGTCAAGTGATGTGTTATGTTGCGATGGTGAACATGGCTTTGGGTGCGTGTAAGTATAAACCTTCAGACGTTATACAACTCCGTCTGTGACCGTAAGAATCTTTGATGGCTGCCGGAGTATTCAAGATTTACTTAGCGTTCACTGTGCAAACTCCAGTAAGATTTCGTTGTTATGAACTGTGTGAAGTTAATTCATTCCTTCTCATTTGTTTTCTGGTCTGAGTTGAAGAAAGAGAAAAAATTCATTTGAATGACCAGAGAATTAAAGCCTATGTGTATCTTGATTCTACATTGATGTTCCAGGCTGATCATACCCCACTGTTTTTGCTGTTCAGCTGATTAATACATGTACTACCTTCTGGAATCTGATTCAAGCCCATGTACTACCTTCTGGAATTTGATTCGAGCTTTATTGAGACGTACCCAGTGACTTCTTTTTCAGTTAGTTCGTGCGAAATGTTTCTGATATTTTCCGGTAAAGCATCGAATAGTTTTAGCAAGACTGCACTCATGTTACCTCAGCATTTATCTAGTTCAAGGTCTTCCACGAAGTAAATCACTGGGAGGGTTCCAGATTAGATAGCATGTAGATAGATATGACGACATACTTTAATAAGATTGCCAGTTCTTATGAAATGGAAATCTTACAGATTTTATTAAATGTAAGAATAGAATTGGCTTTCTTTTCTTGCATTATATGTAGATATGTAACTGGACAACATATATATACCAGTGCTCACTGCAATTTTCCAGATAATAACGATCACGAAAAACATGGCTTTCAAATCATACTTGGAATATGTAAGAGGCATCGAACACTGTCTAGAATTTTGTCCATTCCCTTTCAGTTATCGTGCATCCTTTTCTACCTTCATAAATCAGCGCTCCGCCGGAGCGACTGCGGTGCAGTTATCAGGGTCACTGACTATAAATAAACTAGCCTGGGTTCGAGTCTCGAGCAGAGCAGCCGGCACACAGCCAACCAAGGTGTCCATTCTCCCTGTTGGACTTGGTCGATAAATGGGCACCCGACTTATCAGCTGGAAAAGGTTATCCTTTTCAAATCAAGAGATCAGGCTTTTCATTACTGGTATGTAGTTTGTATGGGGTAAGACAGATTGATACTTTGATGTCTGAATGGATTTTGAAAATGCATCACATGAAGTTGTAGTCTCATGTTATATGGGAAACATCTTTAAATGCATGTTGTAACATCGCTAAAGGCTGCTGTGTAAGAGTCACTCGTGTTCGTCTTAAAGGAAGACACTATATAGATATCATCAGTGTTCGCTGTTCAAGAACTACACCAAATTGCATCTCTTCATCATTCATGGAACTTCGTCAGTATTCAAAGTTATCTACGTGTATGTCGCCAATGGTTAAGGTCAAATACAACGCCAATGCTAAGGGATATACAAGTGTCATGAGTCCCCAACGTTCAGGGGCTGTTAAAGACCACAAAACCCTACCTCAAGGATCTAGTGTAATGACGTAGTCCCAACGGATCTCTGTATCTGGTTGCAATAACCAACGAGAAACATCTGTTGCTTTGTGCTAGATGCTGACGATACCACTACGAATAAACTCGATGGACTTTAGTGATACCTTTAGCTTCGTACGCACGGCGGAATACACATTACTCCTCGGTCATTTGGAGAGTAAACATCGGTTTATCCACAAGTCTGTAACTCTGCTCGTAAGTCTAGTGAGCAGGTAATATCGGCTGCCATAACTGGCGTGCGGTACCTGAGGCGCCGGGCTGGCCATCCTGGGTCTTTGTGAGAGCGAGGCAGACCATTTTTTTTTTCTTTCTCTTTTTGTGAACAGGTTAGCTGAAAGCACACATGTTCCCCAGCACGGATTACCATCCTCATATATCACACTAGAAGCTGCTGAAGATTGGTTTTGATTTACTATGATATGCGAGTGTTTCTTCAAACCCCGCTTAACGACAACACCGTGTTTAGCATATTACGTTTATTTCTGTTCAAAGAAAACCAATGCCACAGAAAGGTTTGATGCCCGCACTGCTGAGGCTGGAATGCACTAAACGTCATCTGTACATTACGATATGTCCTTGATCTGCACAGTAATAGTATAGTTAGTTGGAGTCAGTGACTCCGTCAGACACGGTCGCAACACAAGGAATGTTAATATTGGGATGAATCTTGGCTCGGCCGTTCATCACTAGGAGGGTTATCTCAGTTGAAGTAGTTGCAAATAAATCATTTAGATAAACTTATCATTGCTAATGTTTTTTCGGATTATCCCAGTCATTACCAAGAAAAATAAACCATTAAGACAAAGACATTGTCGTCACTCGCACAAATGAGCCATTTAAATAAACCGCTTAATGCCTATAAGCCATTAGAGAAAGGTCCTGCCGTTATTCATAGGAATAAGCTATAATTCAAAGCCTTGTTTGTAAATAGCTATAATCCACCGAGACAAATAAACCATTTGGTTAGACGTTGGCTCCACGCGTAATCGATTAATGTGAACCGTAGCATTTCCAGCGCCTGCAAGCAATCAAAATTCAAATTTCTTTCCATCGCTGAAAAGAAAGAAAAAGACGAGCAAGCAGACGTCATCATCCAGATGTAAATAACCCACCGAGATAAACTGCAATATAAACCAGTGGAATTACTGTAACGTGATGATAATCAAGAAAGGGAAAAAAAAAAGTCTTGTGTAAAAGCTAAACAACAGAATAACAAGAGCCTTCCCGTCGCTAACAAAACGTAACAGTTAAGACAAACTTTGACATTAGCGGTATAAATAAGCGGCCGGGAAATGCAACACCGAGATAAGGCTAGGTGGCATCTCTTTTATGTTAGGAAAGCAGTTGGCGGCCATGGGAGGATCTCAGACGTGTAGAGTGCTACGCTGGTTGTATATAACCGCGTCTCCTAGCGCGTCAGGAAGGTTGGGGGGCTCACACGGTTGGTTACATTGGACCTGAGACTTACCGACTCCTATGCGGTCGTTAAGGCTGCCAGGAAGTTAACACCAGGTGTTTAAAGATGATTATTAGGCTATAATCACCCACTCACTTTATATATGGCCCTCGGTCGATGGGAATCCCCGCAGGAGTACGCACGCTGGTTTCCCTCCGTTACAGCGTTCTTGTGGCAAATGTTTTCTATTGATGTATTCTTTTAAGCAGCAGTGAAGAGTTCGAACGGGGCTTTCACACCAAAGACTGATGTTTATGGTTTTACTGCAGCTTTGATATCTGTTGATAAGGTATTGGTCAGGAATTAAGTATTCATTCCACATCCACCTGCTTCATCATCACTGATCATTGCATCTATTAACCTTAGCAACAAGTGAGTTTTGTATTAAAACGTCCAGTAGTCATAGCACCTCTTTAATCCAGCATATGTTATTCTCGGCATCCGTTCTCCAGAACATCACTGTATTTCTGATTTTTAGAATTGTAGACACTACGAAAGGGACCCAATAGTCTGGACGTGTTTGCTATCCTTTGTATGACTAACAGGGCAACAGTCGCTGGTAAGAATAAAATGTATTCTCAATAAAATTCGAGATGGCTTTGGCAAATGTATGCACCATTCAAGGTCATTTCGTATTTGTCTCTCTCTCTCTCTCTCTATATATATATACATATATATATATATATATATATATATATGTGTGTGTGTGTGTATATATGTATATCATACAAGCCTCCAACAGCCAGGATCGAACCCGGGACCCCTGTGCAACTGGCGGGAGCGCTACCGCTAGGCTATGATCGCCCCTATGGGAAAATGACTATTCGAATACTATGTAGTCGAATACCCTTCGTCTCACGTTGGTGAGCAACGGGGTCTACACCGGTCATCTCCCATCAGGCTCACACGTGTAGCCAGCAAATAGCATTTTACCGAACACAACTGTACATCGCGGAGGTATATGAATACGAATATAGGGCATATGAACGCGCACCTTCATAGAACATACAAACCTCCAACAACCAGGATCGAACCCGGGACCCCTTTGCAACAGGCGTGAGCGCTACCGCTAGGCTATGATCGCCCCTATGGGGAAGTGACTATTCGAATACTATGCACACGAATACCCTTCATCTCACGTTGGTGAGCAACGGGGTCTACACCGGTCACAGGAGGGTGGATGTGTTCGAAATTAGATATTTTGAGGACGGTATGTGTTGTGGGGTGGTTTGATCGAGTAAGTAATGAAAGAGTAAGAGAAATGTGTGGGAATAAAATCTAGGTACCTTTTTATCGAATAGCTTTGAGGGAAGGATGAACAGCTATATTAGCTGTGAATATTTAGTGCTTCTAGTACTAAGTAATCATGACATTCGCTTGATATAACGTACCGTGGACATTGAATATATCGCCCGCACCACAAGCCGACTATAGTATCTGGTGATTATCATGTAGCACCCAGTCATTGTAACTAAGTAATTGGTCTTCATAATCACGTACGATCAGTTTATGGCTTTGCTATGACGGCTTTGTATCACAGCATCAGTAACACATCATTGCCATCGCAGCATTCCTTGGACGCATCGTTGCCAGCACAGCATTCTTAACTCACACTGTTGCCACTACAGCTTTTCCAGGTCACACTATTGCCAGTACAACATCCTTAGATCACATCATTGCCAGTATAGTATCCCTGGATTACATCAATGTCAGCATAGAATCCTTAGATCACATCACTGCTAGTAGAACATCTCTAGATCGCATAACTGCCAGTACGACATCGCTACATCACATTATTGCCAGTACAGCATCCCTAATTCAAATCATTGCCAACACAGCATCCCTAGGTTCCAGGGTCTCATATTCCATGAAAACAGCCATAGAGCACAGCATCCCTGAAGCACAGACATCGTGAAACAGCACTATGGAAGTACAGCTTCCATTTAAAACAGTCTCATTAAATCGCAGCTCTTGTGTCTGGCTTAATATGACGGGGCGTTCAGACGAAGATTTTAGACGACAAACTCTCGCTTTTGAAAATATATTGACCAGTAACAGCTGGCCGGAAAGCAGATGTATCTCAAGAGCCACAGCATCAGTGGTACAGCGTCCTTGAACCACGGCATCAGCGGTACAAAGTTTCTGAGCGGTACAGCGTCCCTGAATCACCATCGGTGGTACAGTGTCGTTGAATTACAGAATCAGTGGACCAACGTCTCTGAATTTCAGCATCCACAGCACAGCGATCCTGAACCACCACAACAGCATTCCGGTATGATTTGATTACAGCTTCCCTCGCACAGCATCCATGTAAAGCAGCATACGCAGCAGCAGCATGCTTCTGATTAATTGGTAAAGCAGTGTAGCCTATCTAGATTACAGTATCGTGGGTACAGTATCACAGTATCTTCATAGTTTAGCAGGACTAATACAGTGTTCCTGGACTGCAGCATTAGCAGTATAATGTCCTAAGTCATAGCAGGAATACTGCAGCATTAGCAGTACAGCTTACTTGGGCCAGAAAATCATAATTTTAGTACTCGAAGCACCTATGGATGACAGCAATACATCCTTCTCTGGATACCACCACCAACAGATCATCTTCGGGATCACATTACCAGTGGAGGTGCATCCTTGGATCACAGCATCATCAGCACTGCTTTCTTAAGACAGAGCGTCATTATCTTCACAGCATAACCAGCTTATTGAAGTATAGTATTACTTCACAAAAATAGCACCCGTGGAGCACATTGCTATCTAAGCGAAGCATCCTTACAGCATCTCATCGAAACGCTATGTCGTTGGACCACAGCCCTTGTGCCCAATTCAGTAACAGCAGGTTTTGGAGGGAAACATAAATTGCCCCTCACACATGAAAATGGATAGATCGTCAACAGATGGTAGGGAACCCAATATATACGTCAGTATCAGCGCCCTCGTCCGATAACACCAGTTCAACATCTCTACGTCCGAGCTGTAGAATTACATCATAAAAAAAAAAGATCAGCATCCTTGGATCACAATGGCACAGGAAAAAAAATCAGGATCACAGCATCTGTTTGGGGATACTACACTAAATTCCCGAAAGTCATCCTTAGCTGAACTCAAATCTTCACTGGGTAGAAGCACTTGCTTGTACCTAGACTTGTTGACTGCAGTATTATGTAAAAAATTAAGAAAGTTGACTCGAATTTGAATATGAACTGATCGCTAACAGCTGGCCGGAATATGAATTTGTTGACAGCGAATGATGTCAAATTCGGTCCAGACAGGGTAGGCCTATCTCAGCTCGCTCGGGTGATTCTCTAGCTGGCAAAATCATATTAACTTAGCATTGCTATGAAGTTATTTATTAGTAAAATATATCCACATGTAAGTATTTATCTTATTGCTTTGCTGCACGGTGAAAGATGGGTTCTTGAGGTTATTATCCTTGCGAAGATGAGTTTGTTGCATATCACAGTACAGGGGTGATTTCTCCACGCGCACGGCGCTGCCGGACGTAAGAAGAAAACCACTGTCATATCACACCTTTTGTTTAAGGTTATTTCCTTGTTATATAGACCATAAAATTAAATTATGATATGCAATAACGATAATTCATGTTTAAAAATACTCTAATTGAATGGATATTGTCTTATATCTGTACAACAACCATCAATCGGGAGGCATCACAAAATTGGCGACGCTTATCCAGTGAGCGAGAACACGTCTGTGGGGAAGATTGCCAGGCGTGTCTCTCTCTCAGGCAACAGCGTGGAGGGATACAAAGGTTTAATGTGGATATTGATAGATCTCTGATAACTGGTGGGCAGTTTGTGGTTATTGATTAGATAGTAAAGCAGTGAGGAAAGTTGCGGGAGGGGTTGATATACGTAAAGAAGCTGGGTGTGTTTTTGCTGTGTGTTGTCAGCTGTGAAGTGTTGTGTGGGCTGGAGAAGCCGTGCAGGGAGGAAGGTGGGTGGCCAGAAGCAGAGATAAGAGTAAGCCTGAGTCGCCAGGTGCAAAGCTGATGTAGAGAGAGCCTTGTGGTACTACGGCTCTCGTGCAGTGTTACCCATATGCAAGATCCCGTGAAGAATAGAGGAAAAATAAGTGTGCAGTGTTTTGTGTGGGACGGGCAGTAGTGGTGTATCATTGCGGGCGTCGCGGACACCCCGCCCATGGCTCTCGTGGGCACACGGTCCGGTAGTGGGCGGCAGCACGTTATGGCGGGCGTGGGGGAGAGAGGTGTGGGCGTGGTGCCTCCCCATAACGCCGCTATCTTAGCCGCTGCTCAGCCAAGTTATTACGCCCACTTGGACCCTAGAGGAGGTGCACCCCAGACTGGCACGGGCGTGAGTGCTATACACTCTCACCACCCACACCACAGAAGCAGCAGCTCTAACGCCCAGCAGCAACAGCCTCAACAACAGGCAGGAGCTGGCGGTGTGGGCGGGCAGCAACAGCAACCCCACCATGGACAAACAGCAACTCCCTCCCCTACGAACAGCAGCGAGGTGACTCCAGACAGACCCATCGGCTACGGCGCCTTCGGTGTTGTATGGTGAGTACCTCCCAGCGCCTGTCCTGTCTCGCTCTTTGTTGGGTGGCGGGGTAGTCCCGCCCGTGGAGGCTGGGTAGCTTGCTAGCCTGCTGCCCCGCCACTAGCTACCCCGATACCCCTCCATTAACATTTTCTTCTCGCCATGTTTTAAAGAATTCCAAGCGACCCGGTCATTAGTATAGAGCACTGGGCATGGAGACACTGACGCAGGTTGGTAAGGTGATGTTAATCCAGTAGGCCGGCGTGGGTTGGTGTAAGGTAGCGTCCAGTGGTGGGCCTTCCTCCCTCCCACGTGTTCTGGGGCTTTGTTCTACCCCGGTGTACCCAGCCTCACTCCACCACGCTATCCACACAGGCCACCATCCACCTTACTGCTTTACAACTTTGATCATCGTTCACATCGCATTTTACAACAGATGTTTTAGACCTTTGATTGTTCGTTGTGCTTCGGCATCATTAGCAACACCTGGCGTGCACATAGACGAGACGTTTACGATACAGGATCAAATTACTTTTCCATGTGATCATTTTCCGCAGACCATGTAATTCACCATGAGTCACATGCAACAGCTGGTTGTGGATGCATGTATGTGTTTAGAGTACGTCATTTTAACTCGTTAATCGTGTTTTTACAAATCTTTATTACATAGCACCTTCACTCGTATTGTGTATGGATTGGAGGTGTGAAGACACGTGCCTACGTTTACGTGCACTTTAACTTCACTCATCCATTTGGACCCTTCTCGCATATCACCAGTATTTAAATTTGCACTTATTGATCGGTAATGCTAGTTCAATATTATATGATGCCTTTTTGAAGGTTTCATAGCATATGTTCAGTTGTGCGACTTGGCTTGTTTCTTCAAACATTCAGAAGTTGAGAAACGTTACGATCGATGGCTTTATTGAAACACCTGTCAGTGATTCTAGATAAAGTGAATTTAATCATAAAATTTAAAGAGAAAGCAGGTGAAGACTGATCAGGAACCTGTCACAATTTTGAGTAAGGGTTTTCATGAGCGTGAGAATGTGATGGCCATGTTATAAGAACCCCAGATTGTCCTCGAGCTATACATGCAGGGGTTATAGGCCTTAACTGTGTTAATGGTAAATTAAAGGTTATCCTTCCAGATTTCCAGACATGAGCTCAGCATTTGCCTTGTATATGATTCGCTCAGCATAATCTCGATTTTTACTGTTTCAGCTGTAGTACATACCTTACCCGAGAAGATTATCGAGAATTGTAAATGAAGATTCAAAGGAAATCTTTTTCTTCTGACTTTGGTGGTGGAATTGAGTGAAATTAGAAGTCATACATAGTTACTGATATCAAAGGAATATTTTGAAAGGATGGGTCCTCCACGTTTACTTCAGCTGAAGCGCAGCAGTTGTTGCCTTCATGGGTAACAGTTCTTAAGGACTACTCAGATGAAGTGGAAAAGAATATATGTTTATAGTTAGACTGGTGTTGTAGAGTAGGCTTTGTGCTCCTTGCAGGGCACGTCGAGGTTCGCTTACGCCAATTTCCACAAAGGCTGCCGACATCGTTTGAAGTTCTTTTTGTGTTATCTTGCCGTAATTAAAGCATTGCGTCTTCTGATCATGACATATGAAATTGATTTATTTATGATTTCAGGTCATTTGATATCTCTTTGAACATGTGGTATAACGTTATGGGTTGGCCTTTCATATTTATGCATGGTTTCCGTGGTATCTGAGCAGAGGCAAGTAGTCAGGCGCAAAACTTATTTTTTTTTGGGGGGGATAAGTTGTGGGAGATAGGATTTCTGGTAGGTAGTTGATATGAAGAGCACTTTCTAAGAGATATCTCTAATTCCACACATCTAATGTATTTGATGAATATCCATGAAGAACCTGATTTCAGCAGTTACAGCATAGATTTTTGTCATCCTGTGACAAGTACAAATGTGTTGTAATCATTGTAGAATCAGTTACCGCTATCTTTGTTATGCCGGAATCACTTGAATGACATTCTAAAGTCTCTGAAAACTTTTGCTTGTTAGTGACAGAAATGTAAAATATCCAGGATACGTTTTATTTCCTTTTCATAAGTTGGATCATCCTTTGGTCAGTTTTTATATTCCCGAAGACCGTTAAAGTTCTGAGGTTATTTTATTGCTCATGATAAAGATCAGAGCCTGGAACCAAGAGTCGTTTGAATACTGTTTCTGTATGTTATTATAGGAAGGACTGTTATAAGTTTTAAGACTCTTCAAGTGCTTTTGTTTTATCGAAGGACAATGCGGTGGTCGAATGCCTTGCCCCTGTATTGAACCCAAGTCTGGCGGAGCGCCACATAGCGGAGCTCTAAAGTTCGATTTAGGATACCAGACTGCAGAAACTTTGAAACTAATTACGACTCTCTCTTGTATCAGTGCCTTCTGTGAAAGAACGAGTAAAAACAGAAGCGAAACGATGTTCATCATTGCTTTAATAATTTTGACAAGGTTTTTGTCAGATAATTGAAAGTAGATGGTCTGTGGTTTGATATGAATTACTATATGTGTCACTATGAATGAAGCGAAACGTATAAGAATTGATTTTGAAAATTGGTTGATTAGTTTTATATTCTATATCTCGAGTGTAACGTTCAGCCAGGAAGATGTTTGTAGTAGCTTGGTAATGCCTACGCTTCTTTTTATCTCATTCTTGTGTGACGTTGTTGAAGGCATACTGTACTTATATCACTCGGTATGAAACCTTTATGCTCGAGCCGAGTTCAAGCTGCTGTGTTTGGTCGTTGGTCGATCAAGCTGTTGAGCGCCGTGGTCTTCAGGCACACGTAACCTCCACATCCTGGCTTGACTTTGTAAATACTTATGCGGACCCACATCGTAAATGTCTCCACTGTGCTTTCCATTGTGTTTCTTATGGCTGCAGGCATTTTCTTAAATAGTTTTAGGGCTCGAATGGTAAGGGGAAAATTCCTATTTTTGTCATCATCATTCCTTTTGATTTTAGGGGTAATGTTTTAGTCTTCACTGCGTGTCATGCGAATAGGGAGTTATTTTTGAATGAAAGTTGGGACCATATTATTTAGGATCAAGCCATACTCGAAATCTGTTTTAGTAGACGATAGAAAGTAGAATGTTAATCGTTGGGGAAACATCATCTCCGCTGTAGAGCACATACTGTCTGCAAGACGAAGGTCACAAGAACATGAACAAGTGAGTTTATATGTTAAGAACTAATCTGTTGATATACCAAGGACAATATTTGACATGTAAGAAAATTGATAGAATAGATCGAATTTACGTTATCAGGTACCAGAGAAGGTTTTGCCACAAGCCGAATTTTTAAAACCAGGGACGCATATTCATTGGGGATATATGTTGCTCAGTACTACAATGGTTATAATCTTTCTTTGCCCGTGCATCACTGTTTGATAAGGTCTTACACGGGTGTGATAGGAAACATATTAGAAGCATGTCGCTCGGACTGATTCTGGTGGACATTCACACAAACACAAGCACCTTGTAGACGAGTCTTAAATCTGCATACACATTCATTACCTTTCCCTGTGGACATCAAGGATGTAGTTATTTGGCCCAAGAGATACAGTTGAATGATTAAGAATAAGGAAACATCTGGGGTCCACAACAACTCGTTGCACTCCATTGATAGAGTTAATACTGTTAATGCAGAGGGCATGACCAGCCTGGCTTCGGTGCATATGAGGGTCATTTGTGTTTGTAGTCTCAAACAACCATGTTGAATAAGTATAGCCATAAGCCTGGCTGCGAGGATAGAAGCATCCGGAAATAGCCAAAGCTCCGGTTATTCGCAAGCATAGACATCGTCTTAAGCCTTAGTCTTTTAAATTTTAAAAGGAAGCGTAAGTTCGGCTTTGTGATTACGCCACACATACACACACACACACATATGACCGCGACGCATTCATGGGCCATCAAGGGTTCAAGTGCATGGATTCGAATCCTGCTTGTGGCATTCGGTCCACAGTCAGTTCAGCTGTTCATCCACCCTAAGTGGTTGGTTGATTATATATACATTATATTGCAGGCTTATTTTTCCTTTTTTTCGTTTCATTGCAAAATTTGGGTATTCTTTCCCTGTTTTGATCCTTGCTATGTTTAAACAAAGTCACGTTCGTTCATTTCTTGTCATAGGTACAGTGGGAATATCTGGCCAGATATACCTGTTTGAATGCTGTGAACGTCTGGCGTATTCTGAGTGGCGGGTTATCGAAGGGAACTCCTATTTATGTGATAAACGTGCTTGGGCTTGAAGGATGCTAGGCCCTGCAACACGCGGATTAGCCTAGTTGTTTTAGTTTGGAGGATGTTAGGCCCTACAACACGCTGATTCACCTCGTAGCTTCATTTTGAAATTGGAATTTGATATTTCATGAGCTAGGAAGAATATAGTTCCTTTTAGGCTGTTGATGTGTATGTATACAGTTCGGTGATTAATCTGGTTTGGTTGGATCCTCACGTGGGCTTTTGTATATCATAGACTTCATTTTCATTTTGGATCTCAGGAATTATGCCTATATATGGTTGTTGTGTTGAAGTATCCAGTGTTATGTCTGTGTGAAACCATCTCGCTTAACCTTTGTTATTCCTAGGAATACTGTTTTCAGTCATCATTGTTCCCTGTTATAATGATGTAATTGGGAAAAAAACATCGTAGCATCGGCCAATTAGGACCTAACCCGTCTGCGACTTGAGTAGGGTTGAGGATAGTGTGTGGGGGGAGTTGAGGCGTCTTGGAGGAAGAGGTTGTCTGTCAGGGTACGATTTATTATGGTTCGTATTCGAGGTTAGGCTTTAAGAGCGTGCTGGAGGATGGCGGGCTCGCCATTGCTAGACTGACACCAATGGAACAAAGATTGTTTGTGGCAAGCCCTTCTTACATCCACGCACGGGCAGTTGTTTCCTGCTGAAGGGTGAGGATTTTCAAAATATACGTCTCACACCCATCGGTTAATTCTTACTTAATAGCGTTGTTACAATGAATACGTGGCTGAGAACGACGACTTGGATGGTAGGGTGGTTGCTGCCATCACCTGGCGCGTTCCATCATCCCCAGCCGCCCGGCCCGACCGACCGACCGACCGACGCACCCGACCTTGAACCCGCCCGCCCGACAGCTGTTCGATTGTGGTCCCTCCCGTCCGCCTGCCCGACCGCCCAACCCCATGTCCTGATGACCCTCCAAAGGCTTGGTCACCGGCCCAGACGATGAGGACCTGGTCACCCGCACGGTGCTAGACTCGGGGATCCCTTGGAGGACCAACATATTGATCCTGAAGCAGCTGGGTCAGCCAGCCAGCGCTCGCTTTCCCACGGAGGACAAGGCTGGAAGGACTCCTAATACGCTCGAGGCATTCATAAATTGTGACTGAAACCTCTCGGCCACCGAGGGACCCGAAGAGGGACTAAAGTGTTTCTGTAACCCCAGCCATCACGACGTTACGAACAAAGGTTATGATGACACAGCCTTTGACCTGACCATTACGGGTCAGGTCATCATCCCCCATGGGCCGCGCCGTCGTGGTGATTAAGGGACTATTATAAGCCTCTGCCACAACCAGGAATATGAAACATGACGGTGGTACTTAAATGAAGGCCTCCAGACTTACCCATTGGGACAGTAGAGGACAGCTGTGCTGTATGTCCTCGACCCCTTCCTCATCATGCCCAGTCGGGGGACATGCACAAAGCACTCGGGTTAACGCAAGGACACGCAGCAGACGGCCACATCCGGCTGGCGCCGCCGAGTGTCATAGCTTGCAAATATAAGCCGGGCGGCGTAAAGCGTGACGTAACTGGAATTTCGTGTGGCTCATGCCAAGACTATATTTCGCCATGATTTCAGGTTTCTTTATGTATTTTTAATGGACTGCTGGAGTTATTTCTCTCCTTTTGTTTCGTATTTCGTCGCGTGAAGTTTGAGGTAAAATGGGCGTTACTGTACTTGTATTAGGTTGTACTCGCGAGGGTTGTGAGTGCTCGGAAAAGGCGTTACTGTACTTGTATTAGGTTGTACTCGCGAGGGTTGTGAGTGCTCGGAAGAGGCGTTACTGTAGTTGTATTAGGTTGTACTCGCGAGGGTTGTGAGTGCTCGGAAAAGGCGTTACTGTACTTGTATTAGGTTGTACTCGCGAGGGTTGTGAGTGCTCGGAAAAGGCGTTACTGTGGTTGTATTAAGTTGTAGTCGCGAGGGTTGTGAGTGCTCGGAAAAGGCGTTACTGTGGTTGTATTAGGTTGTAGTCGCGAGGGTTGTGAGTGCTCGGAAAAGGCGTTACTGTAGTTGTAGTAGGTTGTACTCGCGAGGGTTGTGAGTGCTCGGAAAAGGCGTTACTGTAGTTGTATTAGGTTGTACTCGCGAGGGTTGTGAGTGCCCGGAAAAGGCGTTACTGTAGTTGTATTAGGTTGTACTCGCGAGGGTTGTGAGTGCCCGGAAAAGGCGTTACTGTACTTGTATTAGGTTGTACTCGCGAGAGTTGTGAGTGGGTTTGTCGCCCATATACTGAAGATTCACAGACTGTATCCAGCCCTTGCGAGAGGCAGTGTGGTTGCATTATGTTGGGTATACGGAGGGAGGTGGTCTTATGACAATGTAGCTCATATTTCTTTTATTTTTTACTTTCCTCTTTTTTATTTTGTGTCTCTTGTAGCGTGAACTGGTTGTGGTTTCGTCAGGTCTCCCACTGCGGAGTTCACACTTCTTCGTTGAACACGTAGATGGTCAGTGACCCAGTGGTGAAGGCTTGATGATGGGGTTGAGGTGGATGGATGAAGAAGGGATGATGAGGATTGACGAAGAGATATTGTGGACATTCATTAATGTAGAGGGAGGATAGAGATGGATGGATGAAGTAGAGGGTTGTGATGGATTGATGTGGAGTTGGGGTGAACTGGAGAGAGAGAGGGTTTCGGAGAATGGATTGATGGAGAGAGGATGTTGAGATGGATTGATGGAGGGAGGATGTTGAGATGGATTGATGGAGGGAGGATGTTGAGATGGATTGATGGAGGGAGGATGTTGAGATGGATTGATGGAGGGAGGATGTTGAGATGGATTGATGGAGGGAGGATGTTGAGATGGATTGATGGAGGGAGGATGTTGAGATGGATTGATGGAGGGAGGATGTTGAGATGGATTGATGGAGGGAGGATGTTGAGATGGATTGATGGAGGGAGGATGTTGAGATGGATTGATGGAGGGAGGATGTTGAGATGGATTGATGGAGGGAGGATGTTGAGATGGATTGATGGAGGGAGGATGTTGAGATGGATTGATGGAGGGAGGATGTTGAGATGGATTGATGGAGGGAGGATGTTGAGATGGATTGATGGAGGGAGGATGTTGAGATGGATTGATGGAGGGAGGATGTTGAGATGGATTGATGGAGGGAGGATGTTGAGATGGATTGATGGAGGGAGGATGTTGAGATGGATTGATGGAGGGAGGATGTTGAGATGGATTGATGGAGGGAGGATGTTGAGATGGATTGATGGAGGGAGGATGTTGAGATGGATTGATGGAGGGAGGATGTTGAGATGGATTGATGGAGGGAGGATGTTGAGATGGATTGATGGAGGGAGGATGTTGAGATGGATTGATGGAGGGAGGATGTTGAGATGGATTGATGGAGGGAGGATGTTGAGATGGATTGATGGAGGGAGGATGTTGAGATGGATTGATGGAGGGAGGATGTTGAGATGGATTGATGGAGGGAGGATGTTGAGATGGATTGATGGAGGGAGGATGTTGAGATGGATTGATGGAGGGAGGATGTTGAGATGGATTGATGGAGGGAGGATGTTGAGATGGATTGATGGAGGGAGGATGTTGAGATGGATTGATGGAGGGAGGATGTTGAGATGGATTGATGGAGGGAGGATGTTGAGATGGATTGATGGAGGGAGGATGTTGAGATGGATTGATGGAGGGAGGATGTTGAGATGGATTGATGGAGGGAGGATGTTGAGATGGATTGATGGAGGGAGGATGTTGAGATGGATTGATGGAGGGAGGATGTTGAGATGGATTGATGGAGGGAGGATGTTGAGATGGATTGATGGAGGGAGGATGTTGAGATGGATTGATGGAGGGAGGATGTTGAGATGGATTGATGGAGGGAGGATGTTGAGATGGATTGATGGAGGGAGGATGTTGAGATGGATTGATGGAGGGAGGATGTTGAGATGGATTGATGGAGGGAGGATGTTGAGATGGATTGATGGAGGGAGGATGTTGAGATGGATTGATGGAGGGAGGATGTTGAGATGGATTGATGGAGGGAGGATGTTGAGATGGATTGATGGAGGGAGGATGTTGAGATGGATTGATGGAGGGAGGATGTTGAGATGGATTGATGGAGGGAGGATGTTGAGATGGATTGATGGAGGGAGGATGTTGAGATGGATTGATGGAGGGAGGATGTTGAGATGGATTGATGGAGGGAGGATGTTGAGATGGATTGATGGAGGGAGGATGTTGAGATGGATTGATGGAGGGAGGATGTTGAGATGGATTGATGGAGGGAGGATGTTGAGATGGATTGATGGAGGGAGGATGTTGAGATGGATTGATGGAGGGAGGATGTTGAGATGGATTGATGGAGGGAGGATGTTGAGATGGATTGATGGAGGGAGGATGTTGAGATGGATTGATGGAGGGAGGATGTTGAGATGGATTGATGGAGGGAGGATGTTGAGATGGATTGATGGAGGGAGGATGTTGAGATGGATTGATGGAGGGAGGATGTTGAGATGGATTGATGGAGGGAGGATGTTGAGATGGATTGATGGAGGGAGGATGTTGAGATGGATTGATGGAGGGAGGATGTTGAGATGGATTGATGGAGGGAGGATGTTGAGATGGATTGATGGAGGGAGGATGTTGAGATGGATTGATGGAGGGAGGATGTTGAGATGGATTGATGGAGGGAGGATGTTGAGATGGATTGATGGAGGGAGGATGTTGAGATGGATTGATGGAGGGAGGATGTTGAGATGGATTGATGGAGGGAGGATGTTGAGATGGATTGATGGAGGGAGGATGTTGAGATGGATTGATGGAGGGAGGATGTTGAGATGGATTGATGGAGGGAGGATGTTGAGATGGATTGATGGAGGGAGGATGTTGAGATGGATTGATGGAGGGAGGATGTTGAGATGGATTGATGGAGGGAGGATGTTGAGATGGATTGATGGAGGGAGGATGTTGAGATGGATTGATGGAGGGAGGATGTTGAGATGGATTGATGGAGGGAGGATGTTGAGATGGATTGATGGAGGGAGGATGTTGAGATGGATTGATGGAGGGAGGATGTTGAGATGGATTGATGGAGGGAGGATGTTGAGATGGATTGATGGAGGGAGGATGTTGAGATGGATTGATGGAGGGAGGATGTTGAGATGGATTGATGGAGAGAGGATGTTGAGATGGATTGATGGAGGGAGGATGTTGAGATGGATTGATGAAGAGGGCTAGTTATTTTCAATTGATGTAGAGGAATATGGTGGACTGATGAAAGGGGAAGTTTTTGTGGTGGATGGATTGATGCAGAAGTGTAACGAAGGATTGAGGAGGAGGTGCTGGAATGTATGTATGGATGGAGTGTCGTCCTGGGTTGATGAAGGTGTTGCGTGGATGGAATTATGATATTGGTGAGGTATTTGGATGGACTTAGCGGGGAACGTGCGTGCCTGAACGTGTCTACAGAGTTGTATAATTGTGAACAAGACGCATGTCAGTGCATCCCTTGTTATCCATCTCAAGGCTGTAGTGGGGGGCGCAAAAGCTGTGAAGTAAATTCTGGAAGTGGCCGGCAGGGGTGGGGGAGTGATCACTCGTTATCTTGATAAAGCAGATAAGAAGGTCGGTAAAGTCCTTCCGTATCTTCACATGGCCGCTACAAAGGTCACGTAAGCCTCATGGTAAATTGTATGTCGCTTTATCTAAGAATGATGTTGGGGGGTAAGACGGGCGTTTAAGAGTATTATGCCTTTGTTTTCAGTTTTTGCACCGATGAGGAAGATATGCAGATTGCCTGTCCTCTGACGCTGTATTGTTCTGCTTGGGGTAGCCCACACCCAAAAAAACAAAACACACAACCACAAAACACACACACCACCCAAAGGCCCGGGTTATCACGTTGTGCGGAAGGGTCGTAACCAGGCAAGACCCTGACCTCCTCGCCACGACCCTCAAGCGCTTGTCTTGCGCCATCGCTATACCCTGGGTATTCCCCCCCCCCCGCGCCCCCCCATGTAGTGGCACAACCCCCTACCCCCCTCCTCCTCCTCCCTGTAACACTTCAGGTGTTTCTGGTTTGATAACGCAACAGCAGCAGCAGTTGTGCTCAAGGTGCTTGTTTCTCGTATCAGTGGTGTTGCGTTGTGTGTGTGTGTGTGTGGTGTGTGTGTGTGTGTATGTGTTGTGTGTGTTGTAGTGCGACTGCTTGTGTTGTTTAGGATCACTTTTAAGATTCGCTCCCCCCCCTCTCCATCTTCTCCCTTGTTTTTCTAGGCTGGGTTAGGTTTGGATAGGCTAGGTTTAGTTTGGCAAGATTAGGTTTGGTTGGTTAGGTTAGGTTGGGTTAGGTTAGATTAGGTTGGGATAGGTCAGGTTGGGTTGGTTTAGGTTGGGTTGGGTTAGGTTGGGTTGGTTTAGGTTGGGTTGGGTTAGGTTAGGTTATGTTGGGTTGGGTTGGGTTAGGTTAGGTTGCGCTAGGTACAAACGTAGCTTCACGTGGTATGTTGCCACATGTCTCGCAGCTCTGTACCTGGTAATCTGGTCCCTTCATGTTGTAACTCAAGTCGGGTGAACCTTGGTTGTTTTGCAGTGGTTCAGGGGGACTCGACCGTAGGAGCACAGCGGTACGACACGACCCCTTGACCACGACCCTGCATGGCGAAATGGCCTGATTATCGACGTGACACTTACAGGTCAAGTCAAAGGCGTTTGGCATGTCATTAGGAGGACAGTGCTTGAATGGTTTTTGTCACTGGATCATTTGATTCATGGACTTTAATGTCTCTCCCAGGCCCCTTCTAGGTTGTGTGTATGGGGATGGGTGAAGGCCCCTTTCAGGCTGTGTGTATGGGGATGGGTGAAGGCCCCTCTCAGGCTGTTTGTGTGTGTGTGGGGGGGGAGGGGTGAAGGCCCCTCTCAGGCTGTGGAGGAAGGGGGTGAAGCCCCCCTGCCCCAGAAGACTGCACTAGTCATGCACCAGGTTGGTAACCGTGGCGACGAACCCACCTGACCGTACGATGGTTGGTGAATTATTAAGTCAACAGGTGGTACCTACCTGGGGAGGACAGATGGTATATATACAGGACTGGACGTGTCCATGGCGGAGGTTGTCCGCTGTCGTGTGTTTTGTTTGCGGTAGAAACAGGATGGTGGAGCACTCGCCTCACTGTGTGCGAGACAAGAAGCCGTAGAGTGCGTGATGATGACAGTGGTTGTGTGGAAGCAGCAGTGTGTTTGGGCTACAGACATAGGTAACAAAGGTGTGTGGGGCTCAGTAGTGTGTGTGTGTTGGTAACAAAGGTGTGTGTGGATAACAAAGGTGTGTGGGGGTCAGTAGAGTGCATGTGTGGATAACAAAGGTGTGTCGGGGTCATTAGAGTGCGTGTGTGGTTAAAGGTTTGTGGGGCTTACTAGAGTGCGTATGTCGGTAACAAAGGTGTGTGGAAGCAGTAGTGTGTGTGGGTAACAACGGTGTGTGGAAGCTGGAGTGTGTGTGGGTAATAAAGGTGTGTGGAAGCTGGAAAGTGTGTGGGCAACAAAGATGTGTGGGGAGAGTGTATGGGTAACAAAGGTGTGTGGGGAGAGTGTGGGTAACAAAGGTGTGTGGGGAGAGTGTGTGGGTAACAAAGGTGCGTGGGGAGAGTGTGTGGATAACAAAGATGTGTGGGTAACAAAGGTGTGTGTGGGTAACAAAGGTGTGTGTGGAGAGTGTGTGGATAACAAAGGTGTGTGTGGGGGTCAGTAAGAGTACGGGGAGCGAGTTATGTTCCTCAGGTGGTGGGGATTGAGAGTGTTGGGGTCGGGTAGGGGAGAGGAGGGGGTTGTGACGTTGTGGTTAGACAGAGGCAGGTGGTAGCTGCCTGACACCCCCCCCCCCAGCTGGTGTAAGGGGTCTCTCTCTCTCTCTCTCTCTCTCTCTCTCTCTCTCTCTCTCTCTCTCTCTCTCTCTCTCTCTCTCTCTCTCTCTCCTAGGTGTGCCTGGGAGTGGTATACAGCTGGGAGGAGTCGGGGAAGGGAAAGGCGTTGGGGTTATTAGGTCGCGTCTGTGTGAGGGAGTGAGGAGGGAGTTACGCGGTGGTGGTCACTTATGCTGGGAGGGATGTGGTTAGTAGTAGGGAACTCTCCGGAGGTGGTCACTCCTAGTTCACTGGAGGGGTTGACGCAGCAGACTTCTCCTTCCCTGGAGGGGTTGACGGCAGCAGACTTCTCCTTCCCTGGAGGGGTTGACGGCAGCAGACTTCTCCTTCCCTGGAGGGGTTGACGGCAGCAGACTTTCCCTTCCCTGGAGGGGTTGACGGCAGCAGACTTCTCCTTCCCTGGAGGGGTTGACGCAGCAGACTTCTCCTTCCCTGGAGGGGTTGACGCAGCAGACTTCTCCTTCCCTGGAGGGGTTGACGGCAGCAGACTTTCCCATCCCTGGAGGGGTTGACGGCAGCAGACTTTCCCTTCCCTGGAGGGGTTGACGGCAGCAGACTTCTCCTTCCCTGGAGGGGTTGACGCAGCAGACTTCTCCTTCCCTGGAGGGGTTGACGCAGCAGACTTCTCCTTCACTGGAGGGGTTGACGGCAGCAGACTTTCCCTTCCCTGGAGGGGTTGACGGCAGCAGACTTTCCCTTCCCTGGAGGGGTTGACGCAGCAGACTTCTCCTTCACTGGAGGGGTTGACGGCAGCAGACTTCTCCTTCCCTGGAGGGGTTGACGGCAGCAGACTTTCCCTTCCCTGGAGGGGTTGACGGAAGCGGAAATTACCGCTCGTATGTATGTTTTTTTCCCTTTGCCATTCTCGATAATTGTTTTGCTGTCAAGGGTCAGATGTTGACCCGCGGACTATAGCCACAGTAAGCAGGTGTTCCCCCCCCCCCATATGCGACCTGACTGGCTGACCTCACGTGACATCCGGTTAGTAGCAGCCTGGTCAGAGGGGGTCAGAATCATTGACGTCACATTATGACCTCGAGCGGGTATTCCTCCTCTAGGCTTTTTGATGTCTTTCCAACCCTTATAATTCAGCAGATGGAGTCATTGGTACATGTAGATTTTTTCAAGATTTCTGTGGTATTTTAGGCCCTAGATTATTATCAATCTGTTCCCGTAGGTATTAAAACAGTCACATTTATATAGTAAATTGTTATGTTGTTTATGTATGTCTATATTATTTTGTTATAGGAATACGATTTTCCTACAGTTTTTTATTCAATGAAAAATCGGTTGTGTTTTCAATAACGTTAGATCTCGTACATATCTAGAACCTGGAGGATACGCGGCCAAAAGTTCTCCCTCAAATGGTTTAAACGTTTGAGTCATTTGTTGATGACCACATCTGTGAGTACTTGTCTCTCTCCCCCCCGCCCCCAACACTGTAGCACCACATGTGGTAGAATGAAGTAATACTAGCGATGGTGGAAGTGAAGGATGTGTCATTCAAATGATCGTTTTTTTTTTTTCACGTCAATTATTTTTCTTTTTCGTGTGGGCACCAGTACTAGTGATGGGTTACGTTTATACAGGCACCAGTACTAGTGATGGGTTACCATTATACAGGCATCAGTACTAGTGATGGGTTACGTTTATACAGGCACCAGTACTAGTGATGGGTTACGTTTATACAGGCACCAGTACTAGTGATGGGTTACCATTATACAGGCATCAGTACTAGTGATGGGTTACCATTATACAGGCACCAGTACTAGTGATGGGTTACCTTTATACAGGCACCAGTACTAGTGATGGGGTACCTTTATACAGGCACCAGTACTAGTGATGGGGTACCTTTATACAGGCACCAGTACTAGTGATGGGGTACCTTTATACAGGCACCAGTACTAGTGATGGGGTACCTTTATACAGGCACCAGTACTAGTGATGGGGTACCTTTATACAGGCACAAGTACCCATCACCGGTACCTAAGCCTAAAAACAACTGGGTTGAACATAATTCATCCAGTGAGTACCGCCCGGAACTGCCTGTGAGGTCTTGAGTGGCGGCCAGCAGGTCAGCAGGTAGTTAGGTAGACCTCCTCCTGCTGAGGAGGATCAGAACGGGTGGTTCAGCAGGGACCACTGGCCATCGAGGGCACCTCAGGCAAGGCAGGTAGGTGGTGCCCTCCCAGGGTTTTCTTTGTGTATGGGGGTCGTGGTGGCGGCCCAGGAAGGGGCGGAGACGCAGGAAAGGGACCTTGGAGAGTTCGCCATTAGCAGTAGCGTTGGGTACGGGGATTAGGTAACTTGGTTCCTTGCCACGATCTGCAGGGGAAGGGAGGGACACACACACACACACCGGGGTGTTGCTAGGCGCGTGCTGCCCACCACGTACTTAATCTCACGGCCGCCTTCTGCCTACCTCACGTGGCTCAAGGAATCGTGCCCGCACCATCGTAATTTTCTGGTGGTCCTACGAGCAGTTTCTGTCACCTGTTGATCGCTGTTCGTGTTTTATGCTTGTATGTACGGGGGTTAGTTGACACGGTTGGTATTGGAATAGAACACGTATGTATGTATGTATGTATGGATGTATGGATATTTACTCATTTGTAATGACGTATTTTGCATTGTACACTCGTGGGGGCGGCCCCATCTCGTGGAGACATTCTCTTCTTATCACACAGCTTTTAAAACTTTCTTATGTTGTTTGCAGTGACTTTATTCTCTTTGATGTTATGCCATTCATTCACAACTATAATAGTATAAGTATTAATTGACATGCTCTCTAACGAGTGTCTTCTTGAGTTTCACGTAATGTTCTCTGGTTGTTTTTTCATGTAGACTGTTTGCATCATCGACTTGATTTAACTACCTCTTCTTCTTAAAGTTTATGATTAGGTATACCCTTACTCTTGTCTCTTTCCCGCGTGATGACTCGTCTCTTAACTAAGTATATATTTACCATGTCATTATTCCTGTGTGTGTATACACACTCCTCATCTTTAATCAGGTACCCAATTATCGACCACTCCAGAGAGGGGAGGATGAACAGTTGGGATTAGCCATGGGCCGACTGTCGCGCCAAGGATTCGAACCCTTGCAGGCCCGACCTTGGGCTAACCGCTACACCTCGTGTGTGTGTGTGTGTGTGTGTGTGTGTGTGTGTGCTTGATGGGCGACAAGAATGGGGTTTTGTATTGAGTTCTCCGGTCGCGAGATGAGAACGCGGGACACTGGTGGGTACAGGCCCCTCCAGACAGCACGAGACGACGCCCTGCGGAGTCGTATTGAACCAGGTGTGGATTGCCGCGCCGTATCGCTTGTGCGATGGGGCGATCACAAGCCCCGGGTCCCAGACCTGACCAGACGCGGGAGATGAATGAAGGAGGTGCTACGCAAGTAAGGCCATCCAGTCTACCGCACACCATCTGTCCCCCACTGACGACAACATGATGGTGAATTAATAGGCACAAGGGTGTCCCAAGGCGGCTGGGTGACACGAGATAAGGCTGTCACAAGATACAGTAAGACAGGCAGCGGGTGGGTGCTGGCGTCCAGGGTAGCAGGCCAGGCAGGGGAGGGTTGAACCAAACCGCTGGTCAGGGAGGAGGCAGCAGCTGTTTTGCGCACCAGCCCGTATGTATGGTAGGGTTGTTTGGTCTTGTTATTATCCTCTGTAGTGATGTCGTTATTGTTCGAAATGGATAGTCGCTGCTACTTCGACTTGGTCTGTGTCTTCTTCCTTGTTTGGCCTCACTGTTTGGGAGATATATTTGCACATCTCAGATGATAAAAGATTCATCTGTCTCCTCTTATTGGCTGCCTGCGACATTTTCTTTTGTCTCCTGTGTCTCCCTAGCGTCTTTCTAAACACGGGTTTCTAGTGAGGGAGAGGGTGGCTTTCTCCTACTCTCTCTCCCTCTCACCTCCACTACCACCATCTCTCCAACACATCATGTCAGAACACCCACCGCTAATACCCTCCCTACCCCGACATTCACCCACCACCAGTGCCATTACCCGTACACCCCCACCCGCCATATACCATCAAGAGAACCACAGCGGCGGGTTGTTATGACGTCAGTGGTTGTAGCTGGTGGTAGATGTGGGCTGAGCTACCATGTTGTGGCCGTGTTTGTTGGAAGTGGTGTCGGTTCTCTTGTGTGGATGTGGTTATAGATGTGGTTGTGCGTTACAAGCCGTGTCGTTATCGTGGTTGTAGCGGTTGCAGTGTCATTATGTGATGGTTGTAGGTGTGTCGTGTGCCACTGTAGTCGTAGGTTGTCTCAGGTGTTGTAGAGGGCGCGGGCGCCGCCGTTAATGGAGATGGCGCGTCTCCTTGTGTATTGTCGTGTTGTTGGTGAGGTTGGTTGGCCAGCCAGTGGTCGCGGTCGTTTTCCCAGGCCCCAGCGTGCGTGTGTAGGTGGGGAAGTTTGTAAACTTGATGATTTGTTGGAAGTGGCGCGTGTAGGCCTATGTCCCCCCCTCCTCCTCCTCCTCCTGAAAGGTTAGGCCTACACGTAGTCATAAAGTTTTGGGGATACGCTAGACCGTGTTTGCGCCTCTGTAAGTATTTATCTTCGCCGATAAGGAGGTGATTGGCACAGTGTCGTCCTTCAGTTACCTGGTATTTTCATGGAGTGGTAACGGAGGAGGAAGATGACGACGACTCGGGTGCTTAATGGATGGCAAAAAAAGGAGGGGGAGGGAGGTGTTCAGGTGTATTTGCTGCCGTGTGTGTTGTTCGGTGTTGCGCGGGGGAGGAGGAGTGGGGGGGTCGGTGTTGTCCGGGGCTGAGAGAGAGAGAGAGAGAGAGAGAGAGAGAGAGAGAGAGAGAGGAGAGGGTCTCTGTTGTTTAGGGCTAAGGGACTGTCTTTAAGAGCTGGACCAGCACAGTACGGAAGTCTTAATGATTTCACGTATCTAAGTACTGATGGGTGATTCTAATTATTTTTTAAGTGCTTAAAGTGGACGGTAATTCGGTAGTTCTCTAGTTAGGGATACGGTAGTAGTTATTTATTTGGTCTACAGGGCAGATGTTTCTGTAGGGAGGAAACTGGAAGTAGTTTAGTAGGTTTTCAGAAGTAGTTCGAACGACTGTTTTCAGTCTTGAAATTACAAGGGAGGTTAATACTGGATAGCACTTTAGCAGTTCTCACCCATTTAACAGGTAGTTAGGTGTTGGTTTGTACTGTTGGCCGCACGGTAGTAATATGAGTGGCCCCCTGGTCCATAACGACTAGGGTAGTTTTACTTCAGCTGGTAGTTAATGACTGGTACTTCAGCAGGTGATTACGGGGGAGGGTTAGGGGTAATTAGGTAGGCCTTCAACTATACCCCACATACACACCCCTTCCCAACAGCCCGGACTGGTCCGAGGCTGGTGTGTTTGGACGTTGGTCGAGCAGGCTGTTGGATGCCGCTGCCCGCTCGCCCGGCTGGTGTGTGGTACATAATGTAGATGTTTATCACGGGTTCTTCTCAGATTTCTCCGCCGTACACCTCATGGTAACGAGGGGTAACGACTCCCTTGTAATTAGCAAGGGTTACAGGTGACGAGCGGGGTAATTAGCACACCCCCTCCACCACTGGAGGATGTTAAGGTTTGATGGTAAAGTAAGTAAGAAATAGTACAAAAATTATTGTATGACAGTTAATTGGTTGTACTGAAAACGTAATAAAGAATTGGCTTAAAGTATCAGGTAATGATGGCATAGTTACAACGGAGTGCCACGGGCCGTTAACAGTGAAAGCTACAACAGTGCCACATGCTGTTTACAGTGAGTTACAACGGAGTGCCACATGCCGTTAACAGTGAGAGTTGCCAACGGTGTGCCACATGCCGTTAAAAAAGTAACAGTTACAACGGTACTGACACAGAAGACCTATTGCCTGTCACTTCTCCCAACCCTTAACCACAAGTGAGTAAGGAAGCCACAGACCACAGGAGCGAAGCCGCACACTGGATACTGACACACACCGTGGATATGACAGTCGTTGATAGTGAACGTGTATATGTGGTTAAGGAAGGAAAACGGAAAGAGGTTAGAGAAAGATATATATATATATATATATATATATATATATATATATATATATATATATATATATATATATATATATATAAAGTGCTCGAATCAAAGCGTTTCATTTTCCTTCTGGCGTCAATACGCCCACACGTCGCCTAAGCGCTAATTATCAAGGAATATCAACCAGACCTTAGCATCCAGACCACTGGCCAAGACATACAACTACAGATACACGCCCCAGCATCACGTAACAACCCATAAGCGCGCAGCGCCACAAGCATGTCCGCCTGCTGGTATTTTACCCTGCCTTATCCAGCCACCCGCAGTCTTTCCCAGCTGCCCCTCTGACGCGTGTGGCATATGGCTTAGATTTTGTCAGCAAGGCAGGGAACATCAATTTGCCGGAACTCGTTAGTTTTGATGTGAATTCCCTGTTCACCAAAGTCAGTCGGCATTGAAGAAACCATCATACTTGAGAAGATTACCCGATCCCGTAACATCATAATACTGCCCATAAAAACTATCATTGACTTCATAGAACTATGCGTTTACTGTAATGTTTTCCAAGATGGTAAGTGTCATTTTTGTGGACAGAAACTTAGTCTAATCGTGGGAAATCTCCCTAGTCTTTTCCTTAGTATTTTGTTCATGGAATAAAATACGTTGATGATGTCTGGTCCCTACGGCCATGTCCCCCATGACTTTAATGTTTTCTTTAATGAATTCAGCAACATTCCACCCAACCTTCAAATTCACGATTGGAACAAGGCAGCAGCCCGCGTCGCCTGGTTGGATCGCGTGGTCAAGTTACTAAGGTTTTGGTCGACGTTTTGACCAGGCATCTTCAAGCGTTAACTCCATCCCCTCGAGGCAGCTTTTATACGGAGGAGCAAGCTTCCCTAAACCCTGTATGTGGGCCTCTTATGTTTCAGCAAGAGGGACAGACCTGAAGATTCCGTGTGGGCTTGTGGCAGCCGACGCACTGGTCAGCCTGTTGCTACACATGCATGCGGCTTGCATGTCCTCCCCACCATTGACGCCACAGTCTTCCCGATGCAGCCGTCATTTAGTCAGGACGTGGCAGTAGTTAGGGTGATTAATGACTGTGTGGTCTTTATCAAGGCGGTGTAGCAAGTTAGCGTGTAGTGACGCTTGATTGTCAGCCATTGTTGAAGGGGTAGTTTCGATGAGCGGTCTCCCCACACACCCCCTCCCTCCACTCCCACCCTTCATTCTGCTCTTCACTTAAGGCCCACCTCCTCCTTCCCCCCGTCCCTGCCCTTTGTCTCCCCCCCTCCCTCCCTCTCTCTCTCCCCCGCTCCTTCCCCCAGAACTGCCGTCACCAGCAGCCCCTCCCCTGCCTCCCAGGGAGCCTGCACAGGGGGGGAATTTAACGATTGGATGTGAAGCGGGTGAGGGCTGTCATCTTTGCCACCACTGCCACACCCCCACCAGCTCCTCCTCCTCCTCCTGTCTTATGCCGTGATATCCTGCCTCCGTCTCTAAAGGTAAGGAAGATAATATGCCATTACTCTCCTGTGGGGGAGAACCTCGTCTTGGACCACCAGGTCTTCTGTTATCAGTCCTGTTCTGTCCATCCCGTGTACTACCCCCGTTGCTCCTTGTCCTCTCGTGTTGTGTAGGGCGGCTGCGAGCATCGCCTTCCTTAGCTAACAGAAGGCATCTCCTCCCTTCTCTCCCTCCCTCCCTCATCCCTGTGGTGATGCCTCAGGATTCTCTCACATTCAGGTCACCCATGGCGGAGTCCCCTGACTAGCGCAGGAGGAGGAGGAGGAGGTTGGGGCGGCGGTGAGGGTGGGGCCCGTCACTCCAGGTTCTAATGGAGTGGTCAGGTGAGCTGGTATTCCAGAATGAAAGCAAATGGACGGAGGAGGAGGAGGAGGAGAGAGAGTGAATGGTGTTGTACTCTCTCTCTCTCTCTCTCTCTCTCTCTCTCTCTCTCTCTCTCTCTCTCTCTCTCTCTCGTGGACCTTCTTGATGGCCGGGGGCTTGGTTTGAGGTGGGGGTGTATGAAGACCCCCTCGAAGACTTAACCAGGTGTGAAGATTACGAAATCTATATATTTTTCCCGCGGATTAAATAATTCTAGGTAGAACTTTAATATTTCTCTCTTCTTGTGTTATGTGTGTGTGTTTCTTCTTTCCTCTTTCGAGTAAAAGTTACAAGCAGAGTTGTGGCCTTGTGAGGCTAGACTGTATTTTTTTTAGCGTTGGCATCAGCATGAATCATCTCTTGATAAATGCTGAAATGGTGGGGGTGGGTGGGGGGGTTGACGTAGTGGTGCATACAGCCCGCCAGCGCTGGGGAGAAAGTGTTCCCTGGAGTGTGGTTCTGCGGTGTAAGTGTGGGCTCCGTGGCCGGGGCTGGTGTGTTACTTGTTTTCCACGAGTCAGGAAACGAGAAGTGTTGAGGTACCATCTCGGTAGTGTTGCAATTACAGGTTTCCCTACTCTGTCGGAGGTTGGCACTCCTGTAATTTGTAAATGTAATACATTCGTAAATGGAATGTTGGACGTGGAAATTGTGGTGCTCTTATCTTTTTCTTTTTCTTTTGATTTTGATGTCGTTATGTGTAGAAAGGGAGTTGGAGCGAGGCGGGCGCAGGGAAGGCACCACCCGTGCCTTTCATAAGTGATCCGTCATAGCCAGGATAGATGGATGGAGAAGTCTGTTGTAGCAGTGGATAGAATCAGGAATAGAGGAACTTATTGACAAGTTCAGATATTTGAATACTGATAGACAAAATAAGATTGACTGATGCATTCCCGTATACTTGCAATGATTTAATAGATGATTAAGGGCTATTGGTCGCGTAGACATTACGTAGATAGATCTGATAGATTGGTAGGTATATAGATAGATAGATAATAAAGGGTAATCTGTAAGATTTTATTGAATACTTTGATAGATAAGTAGATGATTTAAGAATTATTTATCACGTAGATGTTCTTGTATGCTGAGATGGATTTCGTGGCTAGGTAAGTAATGGTAATTATTCACGCAGACATTACTGAATACATAGATTTGGTAGATAGATATATGATGCTGGGTTATTGGCCACTTGAAGACATTCGTGAATACACAGAGAGCTAGAGAGATAGATAATTGAGGGTCGTTGATCACACGGGTCACTATCTTGAGCAAGAGGAGGAATGTGTATGAGGGATTTGCTAGTGGATGTGACGCAACAGTTGCAATTGCTTGATTTATAGCCTTTGAAATGTCATACAGACTTGTCCAGTGTGTGTGTGTGTGTGTGTGTGTGTGTGCCCTCGTCCTCATACACACAGACAGACGCACGAATATCACATCTCCGCGTCTGCTGGTCACATTTCAGTAGGTCAGCCCGTCTTTCATCACAGTGGGGGATACGATGTAGGGAAGATGACCCTCGTAACGTTCTCTAACGATACGTTACGTCCGTATGTATCCACAGGTGTTGTGGTGGAGAGCGTCGGCGTCATAATGATTACGTCTGCATTACGTGTCTCCTGTGTTGTTGAGTCGTTTAAACTCTCTCTCTCTCTCTCTCTCTCTCTCTCTCTCTCTCTCTCTCTCTCTCTCTCTCTCTCTCTCTCTCTCTCTCTCTCTCCCTCGACTTGTTGGTCAGTCAGGTTTCATATATTATTTATGATAAAACTAAGTCCGTCTGTGCCTTTCGACTGCTTCGCAAATGATATTAGCGATTTTCTCAAACGATAATTTGTAAAGGTTTGATCGTCATTGTGGTTTGGGCTCGGTCGAGATGGTCATTATATAATGTCTTCTGCTGCAGTGAGAGGTAGACGACCTCCGAAACCATCATAAGGGAAGGGAAGGTAAGGTCCCAGGCTTATCTTTAGGGATGGAAGACCTCCGAATCCTTCGTTATCAGGTAAGGCAAATGGATGATGACACACTCCAGTCTTTGAAGAGGTTTAGTTAAAGTGCTTCGTACGATCTTGTCTCCTGCTGAGATACGTCATCGACTGCGGTCGTCATCTGCCTAGAGGTATGGCCACTAGCCAGAGTGGCAGGGAGCTGAAACAATACGTAAAACTTCGCACAAAGAGAACGAAGAAGGACTCCGAAGTAGCCCACATACGCGCATAGAAAACGGTGACGTGTCATCGTGAAGACTTCAGTACGGTGGGTGAGAGCATCTGTGGACTAGACGTTGGCTGAATGTGTGTGTGTTAAGGGCGGGGACGTAGGATGCCGGGTGGCGTGGACGAGGGGCGTCATGCCCAGCGGTGTGAGCAGTGAGTGACCTAAGGTTATATGAGCCTTGTGTATTGTGCACAGTTTCTGAGTGAAAAGCTTTAGCTTTTGTAGAAGTCGAAACGTTTGAAGAACGAACGTAAAAAGCTCTCAATATCTGTTGACTCACCTCCTTGATATACTCTCTCTCTCTCTCTCTCTCTCTCTCTCTCTCTCTCTCTCTCTCTCTCTCTCTCTCTCTCGTGATAGACTCACCACTTTAGAAATTATTTTCTTTTAAATCAGCGACTTTGATAAGGTCTTCAACCCCCCCCCCTTCTGATTTTCTCGGAAGGCCGATGAATAAACTTTCTCGCTGTGTTCCTCCTCCTCCTCATCACGGGTAGAGTCACTCCCTACTGGAAAGAGCAAGGCCTCCTGGCTTCAGGTACACGTACGCAACCCGTTGAACACGACGGTGTATCACCCCGCCGGAGAACTGGTTGTCTCTTGTGAGTTATGGAGGAATTTAAGAACTGAACAACTCTTATGGGTTGATTAGACGTCCTCCCTCATCGTGCTCACGGCCCATTTGGTGTGCGAAATGTGTGTTTGGCATGCGTCTTATCGCACTTGTATCCGCCATGCCGATGTTTTCGAAGGTCCTCGCCATCCATCGTCATGTCTCGTTGTTTCTCACTTCAGGGTGGCAGGTGGAGGCCTGGGCCCTTATGCCCCCCTAACCACCCCATCCAGGCTGGTCTGGTGCCACTGTTCAACGTATAATGATTCACCTCGTCGGTCATCCCCTCCACAGCGAGAGATCCTAGTCATGATTGTCCCTCACATGAAGGGGAGCATATTACGTACACCTGGTGTCAGCTGCCAACGTTCAGCTGTGGCCTGACCTGCCCAAGGGTAACCTTCGGTAACTGTAGGGTGACCTTGTCGTTTGTGAACATCCCCTCCCTCTCCCCCTCTCTTCCTGGGCACCTCGGACCACCACCTGCCGAAGAGGGCACCTCCGCTCCTCTCTCCTGACAGCCCCGTGTGATGAAACCCGGCGACGCTGGCCTCTCCTGTAGGGGAACAATACTAGGCGGGAGAGGGAGGGTCGCGGTGCAGCGTCCTGCCCCTGGGAGGACCTGGCTGCCAGGGGGCCTCTCCCGTCCGAGATACATCTGCCAGATCGCAGTTGATGCCAGATGTGCTCTGGTATTGTGTGTGTGTGGTTACAGTTTTAAGGGCTGTGGTTTCTGGTGGCGTGTGGGTGATGTGCCTGTGGTGTGTGTTTTGCGAGGTGCCTGTGGTGGGGTGTGTGGGTGGTGTACCTGCGGTGTGGGGGTCTTGTGAATGAGACAGCAGCGCGTGCCGTCTTGGCGATATAGCTGTCATTTTGGGTGCTGACGTAATCTGTGTAATTACCTGCGTCCACTGCACGGGAGGCTTGGGTGGGGGGGGGTAATTGCAGTCTCTCTCTCTCTCTCTCTCTCTCTCTCTCTCTCTCTCTCTCTCTCTCTCTCTCTCTCTCTCTCTCTCTCTCTCTCTCTCTCTCTCTCTCTCTCTCTCTCTCTCTCTCTCTCTCTCTCTCTCTCTCTCTCTCTCTCTCTCTCTCTCTCTCTCTCGTTGCAACAACCTCCGAAAGATCGTTGCTACCTTTTACATCCCTTTGTAAAGCTATCGAGTGAGGTCAGGTCAGGTCAGGTCAGGTCAGGTCTGGGCGAGGAGGGTCATGACGGGTGATCCGTACCGCCTGGTGTCCCGAGACCGTAACCTAACACAGGAGGGGAGTGTTGTGATGTTGCTGCGCTGTGTCGACATTTGGTGGGAATGTTTCACAACGGCGCTGTGGTACATACAGGGTTGTGTGCCTCCACCGGCGAGACACAAGTAAGGGGCCACCGAGGTATACGAACGCCAGGTTTTCAAAAAAGGATTTAGGAAGTTATGGAAATAAGGCGTTGTCTCGCTGATCACTTCTTGCGTTGTTTTTTTTTCCCTATTTTTTTAAACAGTCTGACGTCGCAAGTGTGTTATTCCAGAGTTTGCTGTAGGTCATATCTGGAATAAAGGGAAGGCAAAAATATGGACAACGTAGCATTAGAGTTTTTAAAGAATTATAACTTTTCTCCCATATATATATATATATATATATATATATATATATATATATATATATATATATATATATATATATATATGTATATATATATATGAGCAGTTTTTCCTTGCCTGGGAGTATATAGAAATAATAGAGACCAAATATGCAATACGAAACAGCGACTCTTTTTTTTGGGTCAGTATTGCATACATTATTCTAAGAATTTACGTTTTTAACAATTAAACATAACCTCAGGCTGCTCTCTGATTAATTGCTGAGTCATCCCATTTGTGTTATTAGATTTTTTTTTACAAGTATAGCATTAGAATTTACCCCCGACAAAATTGTGGCATTTTTTTTCGCTTTAGATTACATAATTAATGGTCATAATAATGATAAGATACATTTAAACTCACTGTGAGAGGGGGCCTTTTTTTTGTCATGATGGGGGGCGGGGGGTTAGGATATTTTTTTTAAACACAATCGTTTCGGGTTCGTAAGTTTCAGAATGCTGAGAGAGAAACACACTGCTGGTGTAGCGTACTGTACTGTGGGTGGTGTTAGGACAGTACAGTGATATAGCGTTGTGTGACTCGGGGATACCCCCCGCTGGCCACGGTGTCATGTGGCAAAGAGCCTTAGTGTCATAGCAACAGCATGCAGGGGGGGGGGGGGGGAGGGAATGGACGTTGCCAGCGAGTGGATGGCGCATTGCACACGGGACGTCGGTGCGGGGAATGATTTGGCGTTGCGCTACACAGGCGTGTCGAAGGGAGAGATGACCTTCTGCCCTCGCATGTAATGTAAGACAGAAGAAGACACGATTTTCCCCCAGCTGAGGATGAGAAATACAGAGTAGATAGATTCAGTAGACCAGTAGCTACGAAATGTGTGTCCTATGTGTGGGGATGCGGAGGGTATGGGGGTCCTACAGACTGTAGAATATTCGTAGACCTGTAGATTACCACCCCATTGATGGCCGCGGTGTTCACACTACGGAGGTAGATCGAGGCTGCAAAAGTCAGAGTAGGTCGAGTGTCCTACAGTCCCTCTGTTGACACAGGAGCGAACTGCTGCTGGGATCGTCCGTACAGGCGGAGGAGAGGAAGGACGCCTGGAGTAAACCACCTGCCGAGGACCATCAGACGCGCCACCGGGGCGATGCGTGTGAGGTTCACTTTGTCCTCTAAGGTAGACTGTGAGATCCTGCAGGGTGGACCGTGAGATCCGAGGCTGATTGTGCTTTCGAATAACTTGTTTCGAAACACTTTTGAGTAACGTGTGTTGTCGCGGGTACTGGAAGACTGTATCAAAAGATCAGGAACACCGTTAACATCCCATGAATTACAGTAGTGGTCGCTGACTGTACCTGTTTACTGTAGTCTTTTCCCTTCTTTGTAATTCGAGTGATGCAGGCAAGTTTCCCCCTGTCTCTCCGTTGGGAAGGGTCCCAAAGCCAGCTTAAGAGTAGAAGAACTCCCAAACCATCGTAAGGTGTACGTAATGTAAGGTTCCAGACCCAGCTGTGGGGGTAGAAGACCTCCCAAACCATCGAAAGGTATACGTAAGGTAAGGTAAGGTCCCCAGACCCTGCTGTGGGGGTAGAAGACCTCCCAGACCATCGAAAGGTATACGTAAGATAAGGTAAGGTCCCAGACCCAGCTGTAGGGGGTAGAAGACCTCCAGAACCATCGTAAGGTAAGGGTCCCAGACCCAGCTGTAGGGGGTAGAAGACCTCTAGAACCATCGTAAGGTAAGGTAAGGTCCCAGATCCAGCTGTAGGGGGTAGAAGACCTCCAGAACCATCGTAAGGTGTACATCAGGTGAGGTAGCAGCTCATCACCTCAACACTGGCCAGCTGGGTGGCTCCATCCCCCACCTTGCCCGTGTGCTTGAGCGTTGAAAAGGTTACCAGGAGGGTTGGGGTGCGGGGTTGCAGCATTTACATGCTGGCTGCTTCATCATGCATGGCCCACACAGCTGCTCCGGAAGTAGGCGCATGTTCTCTGCCTGCCTGACATCTCTACTTCAACTGTTCTGTTTATATCGAAAGTCATAGAAAGTTTACGTCAACTGCAGAAGCTCTTCTTCGGCTTTTCCCTAAATAATGGTACAAAGGTCTCTTCCCTGACCCTGTGTTTAAGAGCGCAATCAACCTTTGTGAGGGTCTGATCCACCGGACTGTTCGATACCGCTCGTCGCACTGTGTTGTACATGTGCAACCTGCCTCATCCGGAACACCTTGCACAGAAGAGATGTACATTTCATGTTGTCCATCAGTGTACATCTGTAATTTACCTACAGTAGCCTGATGTACTACTGTACTTTGCCTTTATGTAAGGGTTTTGACCCGGTCTATAATGTGTTACGTGCCGCTGTAGTTACTGTAGAGGGGATGGAAGTGTTGCTAGTAGAGAGCGAGGGAGGCTTAGATGTGTGTGTGTGTGTGTGTGTGTGTGTGTGTGTGTGTGTGTAATTGGTAGTTAGCAGGTGAGGGTTGGGTGGTTATGGGCATAAGAGGGACGACCTGTAGATGCCTGCAGCCGTCGCCAACAGACCTCATTGTCACGGTAAAACCCATGGGTAATGACGCTATCGAACGGTGGTAGTGAGTCACTCCGCCCCAGCCACGCCCCGCCCCAGCCACGCCACGCCCAGCCACGCCCCGCCACGCCCTGCAGTGCCTTGCCTCACCTTTGGTCCGTCTTGCTCCGCCCCGACCTTGTTGTTTCTTCTTTCATGCCCCGCCCCGTCTCCGTCCCACCACGCGTGGCCCCGCCCCGTCTCTGTCCCACCACTTCACGCCCCGCCCCGGCCGCTTTCGCGGTTCCCTTCACTCCCCGCCCCGGCCGCTTTCGCGGTTCCCTTCACGCCCCGCTCCGCCCCGCCACGGATGGTGTGTGTCCCCACCCAGCCCAGCCTCGTCTCCGTCCCACCACGCCCCGCCCCGCCCCGCCCCGTCCCATGTGCCAGCAGGTGGCCTCAGGCCAGGACTGTATGGAACACACCCAGATCTCATCGATCACTGGAGTGCGTTGTTCACATACTCCGCACTCTACTGTTGAACGCCAGTCGTTCTTACTGACCTCACGCACTCTACTGTTGAACGCCAGTCGTTCTTACTGACCCCACGCACTCTACTGTTGAACAGCAGCCGTTCATATTGACCCCAGTATGGCCGTCTTCCCACACTCCACCGTTGACCGGCAACCGTTCATAGTGACCTTCCATGATCATCTCCCTTACCTGGTACTTCTCTCGCCACCCTTCCCCCAGACACAGCCTCGTCGGAGGTACATCTACGTAGGCAGGCAGGTACTCTGCTCCCCGTTTTCTTCCGCCCTTCTCATTAGACGCAGGCACAAAAACGGTGTTGGGTATATTTTGTGGGAAAACATCGTTCGCAACAGAGGAGTTAATCACCCAGAATCTTCATTCCGCGTTTATGGCTCAATTCATGAGTACTAATTGATCACTGATTGACTAAGCTGTTGGTATTCGCCGCACCCAGCAAAAGCAGAGACGAAATTCCAAAGCTGTGGAGCTGGTTGCCGAAACAGTGGGTAGTTTAACTCCTTTATATGATGCATTCCTTGGATGTTTTGACTCTCCAGGAGAGGCAGTAACGAGATGCAACTCAAATCACCATTTTTATAGTGAGGGGTACTCTGGCCATTTCCATATGCAAATGTCCCATTATATTCACTGGAGAGTAGCCAGGGGTTGGTGTTGGGTCGGGGTACTTAGGGGAAGAGTTGTTGTCGTGCCTCCATCATCAAGCAGGTACATCCACCAGGGTGCAGGTCATAAGGATGAGGAAACACAATAGGTCCCCCAAACCTTCGTGCCCTGTGGGACGCCACAGGTGAGGGATGGGGGCTGGAAGGTGGCGGTGATGACCCCTGGGAGGCATGCGAGACTCCGGGTGATGAGTACATTGTGGTTTACCCTAGGCGAAGTCGCGATGAAGTGGACGAGATCATAGCCATGTAAGTCTTGCGTTTTTTGAATGTCGCGGTGGATTAAGTGGATGGATGCTGGGAAGGCGCTTTGGTTGTAGATGAGGTTTTACATTTGTTCATGATTATTGTTAATAACACGTTCCCTTTTTTTTTTTTCCTCCGAGTCTCTCCATTCTTCTTCCCTTTCCCCTGTCAGACTCTGTACACTTTTCATGTTATCTGTATTTGTAGCTTTGTCTTTAGTAAGACTTGTCAGCCTTCCTAGTTGTCCTTTTTCCATCCTTCTTTCTCCTCTTAGATATACGTTTTCATTCTCCTCTTCTCTTCCTCCTCCTTATTCGTGTCTTCCTTGCTGTTTCTCTCCTTTTCCCCAACTCTTTATTCCTTCCCCTACCTTGTCCCTCCCTCTCTGCGTGCTGGCTTTTATCCACGTCTCTTCTCTCTAATGTCTTGCGTGAGCGGTAGTGTCCGTCCGCCTCCTCATATCTCCTACTCTTCTTGGTCTTCCTTCACTATCGTTAGTAGCTGTTTGTACCATCCGTTCCCCACCTCCTGTCTACCTTGCCAGTCTTGTCGAGGACCTTCTCGCTCCAAACGAGGCCTTCGTTTCCCTGCTCCTGCGTGGAGTGCAGCCTCGAAGCCGCAGGATTGCCGTAGTAGGGGTCGTGGACGTAAGAAGTAGATTTACAATGAAATTCGAAGTACACAATTGAACCTATCACTGGTTCTTTGTACACTTACCTCCGCCGCACATATCTGAGGCTTCGTTTTGGAGGGTGCATACCAGGGACGTGAGCTGTGGGGAGCTTAATATGGACTACGTACATCCTGTCTGCCTCATGTAGCTTAATACCAGTGCATAGACCAATGAGGGACGTCGCTTTAGCTGAAATAATGTACGCTCACTTTCCGACGCTGACCCCGATTCTCTCTCTCTCTCTCTCTCTCTCTCTCTCTCTCTCTCTCTCTCTCTCTCTCTCTCTCTCTCTCCAGCTAGTCCATTTGTTGCAAAGTGGGAAGATGAGGCGACAGCCTTCAACAGCCAGACTGAGGAGGAGAGCAGTATCGTAGCCCGGTCCCAAGACCCAGCTGTGATGGAGGTAATAGACATACGAAACCATTGTACGGTGTACATACGGTAAGGTAGGGTCCCAGACCCAGCTGTGGTGGGTAGAAGACCTCCGAAACCATCGTTAAGTGTTCACCGGCAGTTGGCTGCGGTAGTTCAACTGTTGTAGTAGTAGTAGTAGTAGTAGTCGTAGTAGTAGTAGTGGGCCGAGTGTCCAGGAATCAGAGTGTGGGAGTCCGTTGTGAGGAGAGGCTGGCACGAAGGGGAAATGTCTGGCCAGACGTCCTCACCCACCCGCTCTTGGCCAAAGACCACTCGCTCTGATCGCAGCCACTCGTATGGGAGTTCACTGACCCGGGTTGATCACTGAACTCCCTCCCATACGAGTGGCTGCTAAAGACTAGATGAGTAAATAACCGAACAGACTAGAAAAAAAATCTTGAATGTTTGTTTACAGACGTAGCCTTTGTCAGTGTAGGACCGATATTGCCTCTTGTTTTCCGAGGAGAATTCGGTTCACTTTTGAGCCACTTGATATTTTCTGTGACGGAGAAGAGTTGTGGTTGATGTTCGAAAATGGGGCTCTGAAGTTTAGCTGTGGACGATATTATATATTGAGGATCTACAGTATCCAGCGACCTGGTAACTCAGGCCCACTGAGCTGCGGGGGTAGAGAAGACGACCCCGGACGTAGCGTAATGTATGTGTGTGTGTTTACCCACCTATTCCCTCTCTGCTGTTACCCATATGTAGCGTCAGGGGCGGCGCCCTCCCATCTCATAGGACCCTGTGACCTCCGTCCGCAACCATTTGTCTTTGGTCAGCATTTATGGCCTTTAAATCCCTCCTTATTGCCCTCTCTCTTGTGTCCTGCTGCTTATCCTGCCTTCTATCTCCCGAAGAGATCCTACCCTGAGGAATCCTAGAGCCGAGGATATATACGCCGGGTCACCCGCATCCTAAAGAGAGATCCCCCCCTTCCCCTTCCTTCGTGTGCTTCTCAACTCCCTCCCCAGGAATCCTGGTGGAGGGGATATGCTGTGCTCTCCCCCCCCCAGGCTGCTCGCCCGTCCTCACCATAATATCGATCAGGCAGGCCTTTTGCTTCACTCTGTTCCCCCCCGTGGTAACTTGCGGGGTGGGGGAAGACACCTCTCTCTCTCTCTCTCTCTCTCTCTCTCTCTCTCTCTCTCTCTCTCTCTCTCTCTCTCTCTCTCTCCCCTTCCTCCTTCTCCCACCAAGTCGTGCTGCCTCCCACACCCGACCCTCAGCCTTTGTCGTTACTGTAGGGGGGGAGTTGGCGTCTTCGTGTGGGAGGAGGTTTATTGGCGGCGTAGCCACTGTGGGAGGCCATCACACCCGATGTAGAGGTTCATATCCGCTGTGGGTACTTATACCCCCATTGTGGGGGCTCATCTATGTACTTTTAGGCATCATGTTAAACTGTGGGGGGTGGGGTCCTCCTCTCGCCTTGGAGAATGGTCTTCAGTCTCACCCACACTTGGAAGACATACTCATCTTCTAACTTAAGGAATGACAATTATCGCGATAGGACAGAAACCTTTGAAAAGGAAAGTTGAATGGATCTTGTTGGTTGATAAGGGTTTGTGAAGGCATGTAACATCTGTGACCACGGAGTGACAGCCCGATAAATGTGCGAAGAAAAGATAACTGATCAATTGGTATCTAAGAAATACCTTCTGGACAGACAGGAAGTAGGTGTCGCTTAGAAACATTGCTAGCCATATAGAAACCATGATAACCACATAGGAACCAGAGTAACCATTGAGAAACCATGACAGTCATATAGGAACCATGATGACTATACAGAAACCATAACCTATGTAGAAACCTTTATAACCACATAGAAACCATGTCATATAGAACCATAATAACCATATAGAAACCATAAGTCATGTAGAATACGTAATTACCATATAGAAACCATGTCATATAAGAACCATCGTTACGACATAGAAACCATGTTATATAGGATCATTATAACCATATAGAAACCATAATGCCCATATAGAAACCACTGGTCTTTATTTTCTCCACTGTCATTTCTCCTGGTGATGTAGGACGGAGGATAGAGAGAGACACAGTGTACAGCCGATCATCAGCTCTTACGGATCATAACAGAATTGGTTGTCGTGGCTTCCCCGCCCATGAAAGCCAGGGAGGAGAGTGAACACCTCCCCAGCTCTCTGTAGGGAGCTAATGGCGTCCAAGCTCTCTGTCGTATACGCTGTGGAAACAGTGCCAAGAGATGGGACTGTAGGCCTGACGCTGGCCTACTGGTGATGATGACCCCCCCCACACATTAGGAGAACGCGACAACAGGAACTTTCGAATCTTGGGGTGGGTTTTCGAGGACTTCGAGAACCAGGGGGAAGCGAAACCGAAGATGACCTCATACTTGAGCACCCGTTCTCAACCAGCCTGGAATCCTGTACTGCCGTCCCAGCGTCACCATATACGGCAGGAGAAAACTGCTGGGCTCGTGCAAATCTAAACAGCCAGCGGTACAGGCCCTCAGCCAGTATGCGTAAGGAGAGGCACGGGTAGGAGCATCCTGGTGGTGATGGGGTCACCCACTACAGCTGAAGGCACAGGTAGGAGCAGCCTGGCGGTGGATCACCCACTGCAGTGGAAGTATAGGCTTCTCACATTCTGTTGTGGGGTGGGGGGGGTCATGTCACCCTGGAGGGGGTCACACTTAGTGTGCAGGTCACTCCGAGTTGACAGGTCTGCTCACCAGGGGATAACTGTTTGCAAAGTGTACCCCACCAGAATATGGGTCGTAGTCGCTTCTTCGAACAGCATGGTCGACCAGCGACCCCAACACAGCAGCTTTGACCTAGCTCGAGCTGTGGGAGGGTGGAAGTCCTCCGAAGACCACGTCAGGTCCTGGTTACACCCATTGTGGGAGGTCACACACACACACACACACACACACACACACACACACACACACACACACACACACACACACACACTGGCGCGTGTGTTCAGCCTCCCTCGTACATTACGCTGCGGTGATTGCACCGAGGCCTGCCGGGCGAAAGACGGGGGACATGCGACAGTGTTACGGTGGGTTAAGATGATGACGGGCCTCGTGATGAGGAGCTGCTGGCGTGGAGATCTTCAAGGAGGCTCGTTAGTAGCTATGAATGGTGCTCCTGGACCCCGTGTAGGTGTTGTGGGCCGTGTGTACGTAGGACGGGCCCGTCTGTACGTGGGATGGGCTGCGCTGATAAGTATTGTAGTGAGTGGTGTACATGGGAGAACCTGTTGTAGATCTCTAGGGGCCGTGTCTACATGGGAGAACCTGTTCTAGGCCTCTGGGGGCCATGTCTACATGGGAGAACCTGTTGTAGACCTCTAGGGGACGCACGTACATGGGAGAACCTGTTCTAGACCTCGAGGGGCCGTGCCTACATGGGAGAACCTGTCCTAGACCTCTAGGGGCTGTGCCTACATGGGAGAACCTGTTCTAGGCCTCTGGGGGCCGTACCTACCTGGGAGAACGTGTTGTAGACCTATGGGGGCCGTGCCTACATGGGAGAACATATTATAAAGCTCCCGTCTCTCGTTTACATGCGGGTAACCGGTGCGTGGGCGAAGCTTGCCCGCCAGCCTGGCTGTGTGTGTGGCAGTATAGATCGGGGTGGGAGTGGCGTGTCAGGTCCGGGGTGGGAGAGAAGATAGGCGTTCTATGGGAGAACAGGCGGCCCCCTTTAGGTCTGTCCCCCGGGGGGGGGGGACACTGCTCTCGGTAACTGTCATGTCACCTGTTACGCTTACGCTGCTTGTTGCGCTACTCTGCTCCTGCTTGTTACGCTGCTACGTAAGTGCTTGTTACGCTACACTGTAACTACATGTTCCAGTCCTGTAAATGCGTGTCACAGTGTTTTGTAACTGTTCGTAACATTGCTCTGTAACAATATATGAAACTGTTTTGTAAGTGCCTGTTACATTGATCTGTAACTGTATCTTACATGGCTGCGTATCTTCTGTAATGGTGTCACAGTTTGTACGCTACCCTGTAGGCGTTTTTAGAAAGCTACCTCTCTCTCTCTCTCTCTCTCTCTCTCTCTCTCTCTCTCTCTCTCTCTCTCTCTCTCTCTCTCTCTCTCTCTCTCTCTGTAACTGCCGTGTTACTTTTAACGCCCGTAACGCTGTACCGTTAAACCCTTTGTAACGCCAGGAAGTAATTACCCTATTTGTCATTAACCTATTTGTACAGTACGGGGAGGGAGCCATACACTCGTGGGGCCTCACGTGTGTGTGTGTGTGTGTGTGTGTGTGTGTGTGTGTGTGTGAGTGAGGCTAGAATGCTCTCCCTTAACTTGTCTTGTTTGGCTGAGTTTTCTCTCGTTTTTTGTCTCAAGTTTTCTGTCGTGTGTGTGTGTGTGTGTGTGTGTGTGTGTGTGTGTGTGTGTGTGTGTGTGTGTGCGTGTGTGTGAGTGTATGTGTGCTTATTTAGGTGAAGTTTCTCCTGCAGAGTATATAGAGAATAAGATATGAATGTTTTATATTGGAAAGTGAGTGTTTTAGATTTTCCCCTTTTATGTTATTATATATATATATATATATATATTTATATATATATATATATATATATATATATATATATATATATATATATATATATATATACACATATATAGGCAAATTGTTAAGGGTAGGTGTATGTGCTGTGGTTTAGAGGATGTGGTAAGTACTTTAGTGTACGATAGTTGAAGAGGTTGTTGAGGTTTTGTGTTCCCGGCCTCTTAACAGCCTGATTGTACTTAATAGGGAAACTGCAGTAAGGTATTTTCTCACCATTATACTTATTTGGAACAATACTATACAGATGTACAGCCGATGTTAGAGAAGTACATGGTAAACACCATACAGATCTTACCGTCACGTTTAAGATCGTACCATCATGTTTGAGGATCGTACCATCATGTTTGAGGATCGTACGATCTTGTTTGATGGTCGTACCGTCATGTTTGAGGATCGTACCATCATGTTTCAGGATCGTACCGTCTTGTTTGATGGTCGTACCGTCATGTTTGAGGATCGTACTATCATGTTTGAGGATCGTACCGTCTTGTTTGATGGTCGGTACCGTCATGTTTGAGGATCGTACCATCATGTTTAAGGATCGTACCGTCTTGTTTGATGGTCGTATCGTCATGTTTAAGATCGTACCATCTTGTTTGATGGTCGTATCGTCATGTTTGAGGATCGTACCGTCATGTTTGAGGATCGTACCATCATGTTTAAGGATCGTACCGTCTTGTTTGATGGTCGTATCGTGATGTTTAAGGATCGTACCGTCTTGTTTGATGGTCGTATCGTTATGTTTAAGATCGTACCATCATGTTTGAGGATCGTACCGCCGTTGGCAAGAATGATCCCATCTTGGTTGAGGTGTTAAGTATGTCTCTCTATCCCAGGAGGCAGGAGGGTGGGAGGCGGGGTAGCGTGAACGTGCTTGGCCAGACAGCCAGTGGCTTAACCTGTGTGAGGGAGATGGGAAGCTCCTGCTGGAGAAGCTTATTCATTGGGTAGCCGAGGCAGTCAGGAGGTGAAGACAGTGTCGTCCATCAAAAGAGGAATTAATCTTTAATCGGCGAGGCTGTAATGATGCCTCGCTCCTCCTCTCCTCGAATAGTGAGGGTGGAGTGAACCTTATTTATTTTTTCATGTTTTCTGAGGCAGCGCTGGCAAATGCGGCCCAAACTCGCGCCATATCATGAAAGATATATATATATCTTTCTTTCTTTCAAACTATTCGCCATTTCCCGCGTTAGCGAGGTAGCGTTAAGAACAGAGGACCTCACCTGGCCCCCTCTGTACAGTCCTTCTTTTGGAAAATTAAAAAAAAAACGAGAGGGGAGGATTTCCAGCCCCCCGCTCCCTCCCCTTTTAGTCGCCTTCTACGACACGCAGGGAATACGTGGGAAGTATTCTTAATCCCCTATCCCCAGGGATATATATATATATATATATATATATATATATATATATATATATATATATATATATATATATATATATATATATGTAAACCCTAGCCTGAGCTAGTTACTTATTTTATCGACTGACCCCTAAGGGTGGATGAACGGCTGGGTTGACTGTGGACCAACTGCCGCATCCAGGATTCGAACCTATGCGCTCGACCCTGGGCGGCCTGCGAATGCATCATGGTCAGGAACGCTAACCTGGAGTATGATTCCAGGATATTCTACCTCCACATCCCGGGCTGCGTCTAGGGTTGGGTCGTTGGTCGACGAGGTTGTTCGAAACCTCAGCCCGTAGGCCCACACAGCCAGCCTGGCGCAAAGTCTGATACACTTCGTAAGACACTGGTCGAGTGCACTCAGTAAGGTGTGTGACCTCATCCTTGTGCAAGGCTGGAGCACTTCGCGACGACGGTGTATTTAACTCCGAAGTAAAGTAGGTCGGCTCAAAGTCAGTCATGGTAAAAATATTAATGTTTCTTTTTTCGTTTTTTTTCGGTAATTCTCGAAGGATTTGCAAAGTGACCACTACAAATGTTGTGTTCGATTGCGCGTTTCTGTCTCCGGCTACGGCCGTATGCGCGACGGGTTTGAAGTTTTAAGAGACTTTACGAAGGCGGGACGCCACAGCCAAGTCCACAGTTTCGGCGGGAGACACATCAACAAAAGGTTCCTTGGGGAACCTAGATCATACAGTGTCAATAAAGATGTTAAAACTGGAAATATAAACTGAATGGAAAGATCTCAGGTATGAAGTTCATGGCAGCACTGCTATAGATAAGATGGCCAAATCTAATCTTGAGACACGTATTCTTTCAACACCAGGGTAAATCGTTTTCTTTGTCATCTTGTATTGTACCACAACGCTTCTTGTTAACTCCAGTTTCGTTATGATGCTTCATGTATTCTCACTTCGTCCCTTCACTGCCCAAATGTGGAAAGCGGGAAGAAATGGTGTAAAAGTTAAATGGAATAGAAATACACACACACACACACACACACACACACGCACACACACGCACACGCGCGCGCGCGCGCAACCACACTGACATACACAAACACAGCAACATATAATTACACAGAAATAAATTGAGTTTATGTACCTGCAAGTAAAATACTTACAACGTGATTTTGCCGTATGTGTGTGTGTGTGTGTGTGTGTGTGTGAGAGAGAGAGAGAGAGAGAGAGAGAGAGAGAGAGAGAGAGAGAGAGAGAGAGAGAGAGAGAGAGAGAGAAGCTTTTGCTAGGAATGTAAGCACAAACGGCCTCTCTCTCTCTCTCTCTCTCTCTCTCTCTCTCTCTCTCTCTCTCTCTCTCTCTCTCTCTCTCTCTCTCGTGCAACTTTCTAGCGTGGTGTGGGTTGGAGGGGTGGTGGGAGTGGGGGGGGGGAGAGTGCAGGAATGCTGCCATCACAGCTTTATCTACGCAGTAGCTAGCCATCCTCTTCACCCCCCATTCCCCCGCCATCAGACGACCCTTGACCCTTGACCTGCAATATCCCCCTTCGCCCCATCTAATGTTCCTTCAGCCCCCCTTATCTTACACGACCTCCTTTGACCTTCCCTTCCTCCCAGACACATCTCCAGTCCTCGTTTTTTTTTTTTTTCCCAGACCCTCCCTAACCCTGACCTACCTTACCACCACATTTTCTATAATGTGAGAAATATCGAGTGTATTTCTCATCTTGAATATTCCTCATCGTCTCGTGTAGCATTATGGAGTTGTCTCGTGTATTTTTTTTCTGCATCTTTGAGGTCGAATCGTCCTTATGAAACCCTTGGTGAGGTTAGGATCTTGTCATATTAGGTCACATCAATCCTTAATTCAGTTTACCTTCGTGATGGTCGCCTTGGATAGAAAACGGTGGTCGGGCACATCAGCTGCTCTTGGCAGAAAAAAAAAAAAAACCGGACGAGATGAAATTTGAATGCCTTTATGATGTGTTCTAGCATGGTAATTATAGGCAGTTTTTTAAGAAATGAACAGAATTGGGCGAAGTTTTGTGTTTACCTCGCGTTTTTTTTTTTTTCACAATTTTTGCCTTGCATACTTTGTGTGTCTTTTTGTGTCTTCAGCAAGAAGTATCAAAATTCGTATATGTGGGCACAATATACGTAACAGTAACAGGACAGAGTGGTATCTAGTTCAATAATTAGACACTTAATAAAAGTAATAAGAAAAATATCAGATTTGGCTTAGATGTGTATAGACTCGGCGCCATAATGCGCTTATGATGAAATGCAACTTAAGTAATCATGTGTTTATTTGTAGTACATCTGGTATCTTCATCTTCGTTAATACTGTTGTTGTATTAGTATGAGAGGGTGGGGGTGGGGGGGTGCATGCGCATACCGCTTGCTCCTGACGGATAAAAGAATGACGTCCCTGTCTTTGCTCTACTCCTGGATGCAGGCAGAGAAGACCTCCTCTACATCCCATCCATCATCACCGGCGCAATTACATTTCAAGCATGTAATTCCCCCGTCGGTGATGGCAGGGGGGGAGCCCCGGATAATAATGTAATCGGAAAGATGACGACGAAGACAACCGGTTCACCGTGGACTTTCTCCGGGCGGAGTTGGAGGGGGAGGTGTTGGGTGGTAGGGAGGGAGTGATGTGTGGGATACGGGGCTGGGGTATGCTAGGGTAGGGGGGGATGGATTCTGCCGGTTGGGTAGTGTGGAGTGGAGGGAGGGAGGAGTGGATGCCGCCGAGGGACGCCTGGACTGGATTTCTTTTCCATCCTCTTCTTTGTTCCGTTGGTTGGATCATTCCTCTTATCTTCCGTGTTTCTCTCTCTGTTTTTTTTTATTATCTTCCTGATGTGGGGAAGGGGGTGGGGGTGGGAGGTTGATTTCTCTTTTCCGTGATGTGTATCTTATTTCCTTCATTTTGCTTTTCCGGTGCGGGTGGAGGAGGAGGAGGAGTCAAACTGGGACGGACGCTTTTCAATCCTCCTTTACGTTGCTGTGCTCCACTTTCTAGTCTTTCTTCTGGTCTTTCTAATTTTTTTGTGGGATTTTTTTTTTCTTCTTCCTTCTTTGCTGGGTGTCATGTTGGGCTAATCTTGTTCTTCATCGATTTTCCCCGAGAATTTATTCTTATTTTATCTTTCCCTTATTTTTTCTCGCATTAGCAATCCCGTATTTAAATCTAACCGCGCATGAATTAGTCTCAATTTTCCGAGTTCTATTTTACGGCTTAATATATATATTTATATATATATATATATATATATATATATATATATATATATATATATATATATATACACACTCCTATGAGTCGTTCTATCTTCTCTTTATATTTTCTCGTTAAGCGATTATATTATTACTGTCTCACGCTTTCGCCCAATCATTCAGCTGAATCGAGTGTAATTCAAAGTTGCATTGTATGTATTCGGCGACCCAGTTACCGTGGAAAGACATGACGAGGTTGTTGCAGGAAGAGAGAGAGAGAGAGAGAGAGAGAGAGAGAGAGAGAGAGAGAGAGAGAGAGAGAGAGAGAGAGAGAGAGAGAGAGAGGATGTGTTCGGTGTGGGGGGGGGGGATTCGTTATGTGGCATTGTGATCACTGGAAGCGAAACAATTACGAGAACATCTCACTCTCGCACTGGCCCAGAAACCAACCCTACACTCGATCTTTACCGACAGTCTCTTCTCTTAAATGTCTGTTCGCCCAGATTCAAATATTGCGCGAGTAATGATTATTATGTTCTCTCTCTCTTTTCTCTCTCTCTGGTTAAGTAGAGATTGTTGTCTTTAGAGGTGAACGTGTATTGAGTTATATAAAATACGTGCGATGCAAGTGTGTTTTGACGTGATGAAAACGGAAAGTTGAGCTGCGACCCACAAACACACTTTCCGACGTTGCCACATATCTCTGGACTCTGGGAGGGGGTGGGGGGAGGAGGAGGTTGGTCGGCACAAGTAGTGTGGAGCCGCGTCTCGCTACCGCCTTCTACTCCCATTTATTTTTCTTTATCATTATTATTATCGGCTGGATTTATCTACCTCCGCGAAAACTAACCTTGATTTGTATGGATGATGTTCCGTATTGTTATTATTTGCATATGATTTTTAGACTAACGCGGTAAACAGTATTAAAATCAACATATAAAGTTAGTAGGATGAGTATTGGAGAACTCGCCATCGACGCGGTCGTTTTGGTGTCAGATTTGTCACGCTTTTTAAGCGGTAGTTTATCATTGTTTGACTTTGTGATATTCAAGATTGTTAGTTCTACTCCCTGTAGAAAGTCTTCCGTCATTCACTCTGATTTGGTTTTGCGACAGAATAGCTGTCTGAGTCGTGCATAAGGCGGGATATTTAATTCTGTTAGGTATTGTTTTAATTCGTAGCCTTGGGTATGTCAATGTTAGATGGGGGGCCGGTGTGTATTGACAGGGTGGTGTGGTGATGGAGGGAGGAGGGATGACAGTTAAGGGGATGGAAGTTAGAATAAGGATATGGTGGAGTGTAGAGGGATGAATAGTGAAGCCGTCAACCATGGGGATAGTGCGGGGGTGGAGGTAAGAAAACGTTATGAGTGCGGTTGAGTGAGGATAGAGGTAGTGGAACGGTAGAATGAGGGAGTGAGTGAGGAATGCAAGGGTATAAGAGCTATTGGGATGGTACAGAAAGAGAGAGGGAGGGAGGGCAAGGGTACTGCACCTCATGGAATTGGAAATTAGAAGTGAAGGGAGGTAGGAGTTAGTGAGGTGGACAATGAGAGAGATTACAAGGACAGATGCCACTTGAGGTATGGGTCGCGCACTGTAGATGAGTAAGGCTGGTGTTGTACAGAGGTCGGGAGGAATGGGTAGTTAAGTACAAGGTAGTTACGACACTCAGTCGGAAATAGAGATGTAGGAATGCTCAAGAGGAAGGATGTGATGAATAAAGAAGTGGTTCTCGATACTGCTGGAAATACCAGAATGGTAAAGGAATTTAAGCCGCTGCAATATGAATCCGGATACAGTTCCACGATTGAAAATTGGTGGGGAAACAAACGGATGAAGAGGAGGTGAGGCGGTTTACAGTACGATTGAGACGCAGGAGGGAGGAGATTGTGTGTCACCAAGAACGAGGTGGTGGTGTCAGTGGAGAAGGATTTCCTGGGTGATGGTGGATATCTTGAGGAAAAGTCGGTCCACATTGTGGTAGGTGGCGACTTCCTCCTCCTCCTCCTCCCACCAAACACCTCCGCCCAGTCTTTCCTTCTCGCTGCGCTGGTTTACATTGGCTTTCCCCCGCCCCACCCTTGTTGCCTGCCGCTCATGATGGTGTCATCATTGTGGGGAGGGTGTCTGATGCTGCTCGTGTGGCACTGTTGTTGATGGCAGTGGTGGTGGTGGTGGTTGCTTTCGCTGGTCTTTTTGGCACTAAGTGTTGTTACTACAGCCACCGAGCCGTGTCCACTCCACAGCCTCCAGCACCTTCCTCGGGCTGATGTCATCCTAAGGTCTTTACAGCCGTAGGTTGACAACGCTGTATATGTAGGATGCTTAACTTTAGCATCAGCTATATCTGAGTTACCGTAGTTACCTTACCTTATGAGTAAGGTAAGGTAAGGTCCCAGACCAGTTAGACCAGCCGGGTGTTACTGTAGTTACCTTACTTTGTAAGTAAGGTAAGGTAAGGTCCCAGACCCAGCTGGACAAAAGAATTTGACGCTATTATTATCCCAGCAAGTTTATAGACCTGCTAGTGTATCTGATCTCCATAAAGAAGGAGTAAAGCATTGGAAAAGGATGATTATGCACAAGTCACGTTAACGTCTGATGTATAACTTACGGAGAGAACACGAAGAATAAAAAGAAAGACGTGTTATCGAGGAGTATATAAAGTAAAAGGCCATTATGTGCATTACCCTCGGCGTCAGATGTGAGAGTGAGAAATGAGGGGGGAGGAGCCAGTACGCTTGAGAGAGCAGATGTGGAGGTAATGAGCACCTCTGCGAAGGTGTTTGCTTCTGAGCGTACGACGCCGTGTTTACTGGGGGCCTGGCGCTCGTTTTTATGGCCGTGTAGTGGCAGTGAGGAGGGTGGAGGCCTGTTGCTGTGGTGGGGGGACTCCTGGGGCAGGAGGAGGTGGAGTGCAGGTGTTGCTTGGGCTGGGAGAAGAGGGTATAAGTCTAGATGGAGACGAAAGCAGTTCAGTGGTTGAAGGAAGACCTAGAAAACACAGTTTAAAACGAAAAGGTAAGGTAAAGATAAGTTTGTAAACAATAGCAAATAGAATTGTAATATATATATATATATAATATATATATATATATATATATATATATATATATATATATATATATATATATATTTTTTTTTTTTTTTTTTTTTTTTTTTTTTTTTCATACTATTCGCCATTTCCCGTGATAGCGAGGTAGCGTTAAGAACAGAGGACTGGGCCTTTGAGGGAATATCCTCACCTGGCCCTCTTCTCTGTTCCTTCTTTTGGAAAATTAAAAAAAAAAAACGAGAGGGGAGGATTTCCAGCCCCCCGCTCCCTTCCTTTTAGTCGCCTTCTACGACACGCAGGGAATACGTGGGAAGTATTCTTTCTCCCCTATCCCCAGGGAATATATATATATATATATATATATTTTATATATATATATATAATATATATATATAATATATATACCGGCTACGGCCGTATGCGCGACGGGTTTGAAGTTTTAAGAGACTTTACGAAGGCGGGACGCCACAGCCAAGTCCACAGTTTCGGCGGGAGACACATCAACAAAAGGTTCCTTGGGGAACCTAGATCATACAGTGTCAATAAAGATGTTAAAACTGGAAATATAAACTGAATGGAAAGATCTCAGGTATGAAGTTCATGGCAGCACTGCTATAGATAAGATGGCCAAATCTAATCTTGAGACACGTATTCTTTCAACACCAGGGTAAATCGTTTTCTTTGTCATCTTGTATTGTACCACAACGCTTCTTGTTAACTCCAGTTTCGTTATGATGCTTCATGTATTCTCACTTCGTCCCTTCACTGCCCAAATGTGGAAAGCGGGAAGAAATGGTGTAAAAGTTAAATGGAATAGAAATACACACACACACACACGCACACACACGCACACGCGCGCGCGCGCGCAACCACACTGACATACACAAACACAGCAACATATAATTACACAGAAATAAATTGAGTTTATGTACCTGCAAGTAAAATACTTACAACGTGATTTTGCCGTATGTGTGTGTGTGTGTGTGTGAGTGAGGAGAGAGAGAGAGAGAGAGAGAGAGAGAGAGAGAGAGAGAGAGAGAGAGAGAGAGAGAGAGAGAGAGAGAGAAGCATTTGCTAGGAATGTAAGCACAAACGGCCTCTCTCTCTCTCTCTCTCTCTCTCTCTCTCTCTCTCTCTCTCTCTCTCTCTCTCTCTCTCTCTCGTGCAACTTTCTAGCGTGGTGTGGGTTGGAGGGGTGGTGGGAGTGGGGGGGGGGAGAGTGCAGGAATGCTGCCATCACAGCTTTATCTACGCAGTAGCTAGCCATCCTCTTCACCCCCCATTCCCCCGCCATCAGACGACCCTTGACCCTTGACCTGCAATATCCCCCTTCGCCCCATCTAATGTTCCTTCAGCCCCCCTTATCTTACACGACCTCCTTTGACCTTCCCTTCCTCCCAGACACATCTCCAGTCCTCGTTTTTTTTTTTTTCCCAGACCCTCCCTAACCCTGACCTACCTTACCACCACATTTTCTATAATGTGAGAAATATCGAGTGTATTTCTCATCTTGAATATTCCTCATCGTCTCGTGTAGCATTATGGAGTTGTCTCGTGTATTTTTTTTCTGCATCTTTGAGGTCGAATCGTCCTTATGAAACCCTTGGTGAGGTTAGGATCTTGTCATATTAGGTCACATCAATCCTTAATTCAGTTTACCTTCGTGATGGTCGCCTTGGATAGAAAACGGTGGTCGGGCACATCAGCTGCTCTTGGCAGAAAAAAAAAAAAAAACCGGACGAGATGAAATTTGAATGCCTTTATGATGTGTTCTAGCATGGTAATTATAGGCAGTTTTTTAAGAAATGAACAGAATTGGGCGAAGTTTTGTGTTTACCTCGCGTTTTTTTTTTTTTCACAATTTTTGCCTTGCATACTTTGTGTGTCTTTTTGTGTCTTCAGCAAGAAGTATCAAAATTCGTATATGTGGGCACAATATACGTAACAGTAACAGGACAGAGTGGTATCTAGTTCAATAATTAGACACTTAATAAAAGTAATAAGAAAAATATCAGATTTGGCTTAGATGTGTATAGACTCGGCGCCATAATGCGCTTATGATGAAATGCAACTTAAGTAATCATGTGTTTATTTGTAGTACATCTGGTATCTTCATCTTCGTTAATACTGTTGTTGTATTAGTATGAGAGGGTGGGGGTGGGGGGGGTGCATGCGCATACCGCTTGCTCCTGACGGATAAAAGAATGACGTCCCTGTCTTTGCTCTACTCCTGGATGCAGGCAGAGAAGACCTCCTCTACATCCCATCCATCATCACCGGCGCAATTACATTTCAAGCATGTAATTCCCCCGTCGGTGATGGCAGGGGGGGAGCCCCGGATAATAATGTAATCGGAAAGATGACGACGAAGACAACCGGTTCACCGTGGACTTTCTCCGGGCGGAGTTGGAGGGGGAGGTGTTGGGTGGTAGGGAGGGAGTGATGTGTGGGATACGGGGCTGGGGTATGCTAGGGTAGGGGGGGATGGATTCTGCCGGTTGGGTAGTGTGGAGTGGAGGGAGGGAGGAGTGGATGCCGCCGAGGGACGCCTGGACTGGATTTCTTTTCCATCCTCTTCTTTGTTCCGTTGGTTGGATCATTCCTCTTATCTTCCGTGTTTCTCTGTTTTTTTTTTTTTTATCTTCCTGATGTGGGGGAGGGGGTGGGGGTGGGAGGTTGATTTCTCTTTTCCGTGATGTGTATCTTATTTCCTTCATTTTGCTTTTCCGGTGCGGGTGGAGGAGGAGGAGGAGTCAAACTGGGACGAACGCTTTTCAATCCTCCTTTACGTTGCTGTGCTCCACTTTCTAGTCTTTCTTCTGGTCTTTCTAATTTTTTTTGTGGGATTTTTTCTTCTTCCTTCTTTGCTGGGTGTCATGTTGGGCTAATCTTGTTCTTCATCGATTTTCCCCGAGAATTTATTCTTATTTTATCTTTCCCTTATTTTTTCTCGCATTAGCAATCCCGTATTTAAATCTAACCGCGCATGAATTAGTCTCAATTTTCCGAGTTCTATTTTACGGCTTAATATATATATGTATATATATATATATATATATATATATATATATATATATATATATATATATATATACACACTCCTATGAGTCGTTCTATCTTCTCTTTATATTTTCTCGTTAAGCGATTATATTATTACTTTCTCACGCTTTCGCCCAATCATTCAGCTGAATCGAGTGTAATTCAAAGTTGCATTGTATGTATTCGGCGACCCAGTTACCGTGGAAAGACATGACGAGGTTGTTGCAGGAAGAGAGAGAGAGAGAGAGAGAGAGAGAGAGAGAGAGAGAGAGAGAGAGAGAGAGAGAGAGAGAGAGAGAGAGAGAGAGGATGTGTTCGGTGTGGGGGGGGGGTTCGTTATGTGGCATTGTGATCACTGGAAGCGAAACAATTACGAGAACATCTCACTCTCGCACTGGCCCAGAAACCAACCCTACACTCGATCTTTACCGACAGTCTCTTCTCTTAAATGTCTGTTCGCCCAGATTCAAATATTGCGCGAGTAATGATTATTATGTTCTCTCTCTCTTTTCTCTCTCTCTGGTTAAGTAGAGATTGTTGCCTTTAGAGGTGAACGTGTATTGAGTTATATAAAATACGTGCGATGCAAGTGTGTTTTGACGTGATGAAAACGGAAAGTTGAGCTGCGACCCACAAACACACTTTCCGACGTTGCCACATATCTCTGGACTCTGGGCGGGGGTGGGGGGAGGAGGAGGTTGGTCGGCACAAGTAGTGTGGAGCCGCGTCTCGCTACCGCCTTCTACTCCCATTTATTTTTCTTTATCATTATTATTATCGGCTGGATTTATCTACCTCCGCGAAAACTAACCTTGATTTGTATGGATGATGTTCCGTATTGTTATTATTTGCATATGATTTTTAGACTAACGCGGTAAACAGTATTAAAATCAACATATAAAGTTAGTAGGATGAGTATTGGAGAACTCGCCATCGACGCGGTCGTTTTGGTGTCAGATTTGTCACGCTTTTTAAGCGGTAGTTTATCATTGTTTGACTTTGTGATATTCAAGATTGTTAGTTCTACTCCCTGTAGAAAGTCTTCCGTCATTCACTCTGATTTGGTTTTGCGACAGAATAGCTGTCTGAGTCGTGCATAAGGCGGGATATTTAATTCTGTTAGGTATTGTTTTAATTCGTAGCCTTGGGTATGTCAATGTTAGATGGGGGGCCGGTGTGTATTGACAGGGTGGTGTGGTGATGGAGGGAGGAGGGATGACAGTTAAGGGGATGGAAGTTAGAATAAGGATATGGTGGAGTGTAGAGGGATGAATAGTGAAGCCGTCAACCATGGGGATAGTGCGGGGGTGGAGGTAAGAAAACGTTATGAGTGCGGTTGAGTGAGGATAGAGGTAGTGGAACGGTAGAATGAGGGAGTGAGTGAGGAATGCAAGGGTATAAGAGCTATTGGGATGGTACAGAAAGAGAGAGGGAGGGAGGGCAAGGGTACTGCACCTCATGGAATTGGAAATTAGAAGTGAAGGGAGGTAGGAGTTAGTGAGGTGGACAATGAGAGAGATTACAAGGACAGATGCCACTTGAGGTATGGGTCGCGCACTGTAGATGAGTAAGGCTGGTGTTGTACAGAGGTCGGGAGGAATGGGTAGTTAAGTACAAGGTAGTTACGACACTCAGTCGGAAATAGAGATGTAGGAATGCTCAAGAGGAAGGATGTGATGAATAAAGAAGTGGTTCTCGATACTGCTGGAAATACCAGAATGGTAAAGGAATTTAAGCCGCTGCAATATGAATCCGGATACAGTTCCACGATTGAAAATTGGTGGGGAAACAAACGGATGAAGAGGAGGTGAGGCGGTTTACAGTACGATTGAGACGCAGGAGGGAGGAGATTGTGTGTCACCAAGAACGAGGTGGTGGTGTCAGTGGAGAAGGATTTCCTGGGTGATGGTGGATATCTTGAGGAAAAGTCGGTCCACATTGTGGTAGGTGGCGACTTCCTCCTCCTCCTCCTCCCACCAAACACCTCCGCCCAGTCTTTCCTTCTCGCTGCGCTGGTTTACATTGGCTTTCCCCCGCCCCACCCTTGTTGCCTGCCGCTCATGATGGTGTCATCATTGTGGGGAGGGTGTCTGATGCTGCTCGTGTGGCACTGTTGTTGATGGCAGTGGTGGTGGTGGTGGTTGCTTTCGCTGGTCTTTTTGGCACTAAGTGTTGTTACTACAGCCACCGAGCCGTGTCCACCTCACAGCCTCCAGCACCTTCCTCGGGCTGATGTCATCCTAAGGTCTTTACAGCCGTAGGTTGACAACGCTGTATATGTAGGATGATTAACTTAAGCATCAGCTATATCTAAGTTACCGTAGTTACCTTACCTTATGAGTAAGGTAAGGTAAGGTCCCAGACCAGTTAGACCAGCCGGGTGTTACTGTAGTTACCTTACTTTGTAAGTAAGGTAAGGTAAGGTCCCAGACCCAGCTGGACAAAAGAATTTGACGCTATTATTATCCTAGCAAGTTTATAGACCTGCTAGTGTACCTGATCTCCATAAAGAAGGAGTAAAGCATTGGAAAAGGATGATTATGCACTAGTCACGTTAACGTCTGATGTATAACTTACGGAAAGAACACGAAGAATAAAAAGAAAGACGTGTTATCGAGGAGTATATAAAGTAAAAGGCCATTATGTGCACTACCCTCGGCGTCAGATGTGAGAGTGAGAAATGAGGGGGGAGGAGCCAGTACGCTTGAGAGAGCAGATGTGGAGGTAATGAGCACCTCTGCGGAGGTGTTTGCTTCTGAGCGTACGACGCCGTGTTTACTGGGGGCCTGGCGCTCGTTTTTATGGCCGTGCAGTGGCAGTGAGGAGGGTGGAGGCCTGTTGCTGTGGTGGGGGGACTCCTGGGGCAGGAGGAGGTGGAGTGCAGGTGTTGCTTGGGCTGGGAGAAGAGGGTATAAGTCTAGATGGAGACGAAAGCAGTTCAGTGGTTGAAGGAAGACCTAGAAAACACAGTTTAAAACGAAAAGGTAAGGTAAAGATAAGTTTGTAAACAATAGCAAATAGAATTGTAATATATATATATATATATATATATATATATATATATATATATATATATATATATATATATATATATATATATATATATACTTTCTGATTATGGAGCGGATTCCTTATCGAGTGGTAGCAGATGAGAGATAACTAGGCCAGGATGTGTTGTGACCCACTGGAGCTGAGTTCCTCGTCCACAAGTGTGACAACATCCCAGTTCATCGCACGAACTGACCGACACACTTGACGAATACTTTACAGTTAGCAGCGCGGCTCTGAAGCAGCAGCGCCGGCCATAGTCCCATGGTAGGGCCAAGTGGTGTGGGATTACTGTATAGGTTCTCAGCAAACACCTCCGCAGAGGTGCTCATTACCCCCCCCCCCTACATCTGCTCCCTCAAGCGTACTGCCTCCTCCCTCCCTCATCTCTCACTCTCACATCTGACGCCGAGGGTAATGCACATAATGGCCTTTTACTTTATATACTCCTCGATAACACGTCTTTCTTTTTATTCTTCGTGTTCTTTCCGTAAGTTATACATCAGATATTAACGTGACTAGTGCGCAAATATCTTTTCCTAACGCTTTACTCCACAGATTTTATGAGGGATGATGTATGGTGGGCCCTGGGATGGAGTGGGTGTCCAGAACGTTGTTTCCGGATAATTGAAGGTATGAAAGAAGGTTTGGGGTGTATGTCTGAACGCTTCAGTATCGCCTGAAGTGGACGAAAGGGATGGTCTGTGGATTTTTATGGAAGTCCCGGTACTTCATCTCACTATGCCAAGCCACACATAAAGCATCTTGGTAACCACATTTATCATCAGCTTCGAAGTGCACTACGTTTAAATTCAGTTATATTGAGAACTCCCCGACACAGGTGTAGAACTCTCCTCCCGTATTATGCACGTAGGTAGGTAGTTACATGAACAAGATGATACAAGCTTTTGCATGACGATCCGGTGCATGGACGCAGAGCAGCCAAGACGCTGTGCCAGTAAGCAAGACAAATCGGGGCGGTAAAGTAGGATCAACCAGGAAGCTAATGGGCGTTGCTGGACCTCAGTGGAAGCGTGTGGGAGGGTTGCCTCCTGCCCTTCCACACACACACACACACACACACACACACACACACACACACACACACACCACGCCCGAAATCTTGATCGCTCGCGGTGCACGACCATGCAGGGTGCACACACCATGCACGTGGTACCCGAGTGTGGGGATCTTGTGTGATAAAAACATGCATTATAATTCAAGTTGTTTTCAGTGAACTCCGGTATGCATATGGGGGTATTTAGCACAGAATTCTATACGAAAATAAAGAAAGGAATATATATTTTCTGTACTTCTTTTTATGCATCGACCACAGACAGAGTCCTTGAAAGTATATTTTGGAGACTAGATCGCTTTGAACTTGTGGCAATAACATTGCTGAAGTTCGCAGTTCCCTGAAGATTAGCTAAATCTTGTTCTTCAAGACGGTGTGGGGAGCCGTTCTGCACGATATGCATATTCCAGAACTGAAATATTGCGTTTACTCTTACCACTAGATAGATAGATAGATAGGTAGATTGTTATGTCGCTGTCTTTGCGGTAGGTAGATAGCTTGTTATCTCGCTGTCTTTGCGATAGATAGATAGATTGTTGTTATGTCGCTGTCTTTGCGTCCTCTCTATTATCAGACAGTTCGACCTACGAGGGCACGTACTCGCGCCCCAGTTCGCTGGATCAGTGTGTTCCTGCCTGGGTGTTAGGTTATAGCTTTCTGTGGTTCGTGGAAGTCCCGAAAGCAGGCCATTCCTGTCCCCGTTGACATGGAATGCGATAAGGCTGCGAAGCGCTCTCGTTTGGTGCAGATATTGCAGTGGTTCGGGGGTTCGCTAAATAGGGCTTCAAGGGTTCGCCAGACCTGATTGAAGGTTCACTTAGACGCAGGCTCGATGGGGAACTAGATAGTGGCTCGAGGGTTCATTGGACAGTGGTTCGAGTGTTAGGTAAACAGTGGTTCGAAGATTCACAAGACCATATTTCAGGGGATTCATTGAACCATGATAGGGATTCATTAGGTTGATAATGAGGCTTCCCCCCTGACATTAGCTGAAGGCTTTGCAAACATGAGTTCTGTCGATTCAGAGGACGGGAGTTCTCAGTCAGCGGCCACACCCGTCTCACAACCTGTCCAGTACCAGACGACGGGCAAGATAAGGGCCCATACAAGTGCACAAGCTGCCGTTCGTTACTTCCCTGTCTCGCCGTCTGTTTTGCTCTGTGCTGAACTTGCCACACAGAGTGGCCATCTGACGGACAGAGTGTAGGGGGGGATGGTGATATCGGCGGACTCTCCAGTAAATCAACGCCATCGCACAGCTCCCTTGGTCGTAAATTATCACAGCGTCACACACAAAAATGTGGATGGCCAGGTAGAATGCTGGGAGGATCTGTAGTGATGAATATGGATGACCTTATGTAGATCGGGGAGTAGAGAGAGAGGGGTTGGTGGATCTGTTGGGGTCACCGGTGGCTCCTGATTGGCGGGATGTCTCGTAAGAAAGTGGACTGTGAGGTGAGGGAGGATCTGTGGGTGGTAGGGAGGGAGTGGATCTGGATGGTTGGGCAGAGGGGGTTGTGGGAGGAGTTGGGTTGTAGGTGGTAAGTGGTGTGGCTGGCTGTAGGTGGTGGAGGGAAGGTGGTTAAATGGGTGTGTGTATGTGTGTGTGTTGTGTGTGTGTGTGTGTGTGTGTGTGTGTGTGTGTGTGTGTGTGTGATTGAGAGGGCAAAGAAATATGGGTTTTGTAAGGATGTGTTTAATGGAGACACAGCTTGATCACCGTTCCCGACTGTCGTGTACTAGACCTGTAGAGGCGAAATTAATCATCTTACAGAATGAACGTAAGGAAAATGATGGGGCACGGAAGTATAGTGGTATCAGAGGGGGATAGTGTGGAGGATTGTTGTGTGTGAGAGATGAGGATTGAGAGACTGGTTGATACTGTGGCAGGTGGATAGGGAGAGACACGGGTGTTGGGGTGGCTAAAAGGGAACTTGGTCGGTGTTAAAGTAACTGCAGAACTCATCTGGCCGAGGCGTTTAACATTTTCTTAGAGGGAACCATTAATACCACAGAAAATATCTGGTCATTATATGTGTCAAGGACCAGGTTTCCTAGATTATACGAGTGAGATGGTTAGCTTCAAGTAGGCTTGCCCTTCACCCAAGATTGAGCTGCGGGGTTGGAGGAGAGGCCCCTCTACCCCAAAACCAGGAGGAGGTATACAGAGTGAAGTGGAGGCTGAGTTTCCTCGTTGTGCACTCAATTTGAGTCATACTCGCGATGATTCAGAGTGATTCGATCCGAGTAAGTTTGAGTATAGCGATAAGGAAAGAGTGTAGTCATGAGTGGAGGAGAATGGATGTTGAGGTCAAAGAAATGTGTGTAGGTCAAGGGAAACAAGAGCCACATCGAGCAACACGAGAGTCTATTTTTTTCCTCCAAGGTTCGACACCACCGCAAGGTGATGACAGCCGTATCTTTCTCCTCAGCTCTGCGAAGGTCGCTTGGCCTCTTGTGGTTCCCAGAGCCGGGGAAGAAGGGTTGCCTGGGGAGGGGAAGGGGACGCCTGTCCTTACTGTACCGCCGGCATGAGCCCAGGGTAAACACGGCAGCCATGCTAGCCACCTCCCACGCTGTTTTATCAGCGTTGTTTCCCGCGCGTCCTTATTTATGTTTGGCCTCCCTAGGGGGGAGCGGTTGCTCCCTCCGTCTCCAGTAGGTCTTGGCTCCTCCACTGCCACCGACCTGTGTTTTGGGACGACATAGATTGGTGGAGTGGTAATAGGCGTTTGTATAGGGGGACAGAACCGGGTACATAGACTGGTAAGAGTGGTGATAGGTGTTTGTATGGAGGAAAGAACAGGTTGACATAGACTGGTAGAGTGGTAATAGGTGTTTATATGGGGGGTGACAGTACAGTGTGGATGGGTCGGTTGTATGGGTGGAGAAACGGATGCGTATGGGAGGGTACTGTTGTTTGTGATGGCGTACGCTGTGGATGCGTTGATGGGAGATGGTGTTGGTTATAATCAGGTCTTTTAACAAGTGTTGTATGTATAGGTAAAGGTGTTGGTTGTAATGATGCGCCTTTGTAAGTTGTGTAAGTGTGGGTGCTCTTGATGACATATCGAGTATGTTGTAAGATTTGTATACCCGGGTTGTATGTACTTTTGTGAATGGTTGTGTTTTTGGCGGTGGTGGATATGAGTGACCACTCGCAACTGTGGGGGAGGGGGATCTCCACCTGGGTGGGAATGGCGTTTTCTGTTGGGGTGAAGGAGGGAGGGAGGTAATGAGGGAGATGTGTACTGTATCCATACGTATAGGTAGGCCTACTACATGTACGTCCGCCAAGGCCTACTACATTTACGTCCGCCACCTTTTGGCTAGCTGGCTGGTTTCCAAGGCCGCTGCCTTCTGCTCCCTTGTTATGTGGCAACACCTTGATATCACGTGGTAGAAATCACCACTTCGGTTTCTTTTTTTGCAGCCTCCTCTTCTCTCTCTCTCTCTCTCTCTCTCTCTCTCTCTCTCTCTCTCTCTCTCTCTCTCTCTCTCTCTCTCTCTCTCTCTCTCTCTCTCTCTGTGGCTTCCTTCCTGTGTTCGTAGTCGGATTAGTTCATGCAGGACGTAGTTTTATTCTTTTTTTTTTATTTATTCTTGGTCATACCCGGTGGATATTATTGGTCTGCGTCGCCACTGAAGGTATTATGTTATCGCTAGCGACACTGTGGGTATTATCGTGTCTTCCTGTTGTTATTTGGGTTATCGTGTCTTCCTGTTGTTATCATGGTGGTGATCGCGGTTTGTGTTATGTTTTGGTGTTTACAACGGGCAGTAACCAGGGTCTACTACAGCGTGTGCGTTTTGGATATGCGACAAAGCGTTGAGCCGTGCGACGACCGCTTGAACACGGCGTTCACAGCTTACGTGCACGACGGTACGACCCTTTTGGAGGTGTACTGGCAAGGCCTCTGACGTGATCTTGGATTAGGTCAAATATCAGAGATGGAACTGTTATGTTCAAGGGTTGTGCCGTCGTGTTCAAGGCTCGCACCGTCGTGTTCAAGTATCGTACCGTCGTTCTCAAGAATCGTACCGTCGTATTCAAGGATTGTGCCATCGTGCTCAAGTATCGTACCGTCGTTCTCAAGTGTCGTACCGTCGTATTCAAGGATCGTGCCGTCGTGCTCAAGTATCGTACCGTCGTGCTCAAGTATCGTACCATCGTGCTCAAGGATCGTGCCGTCGTGTTCAAGGATCGTACCGTCGTGCTCAAGGATCGTACCGTCGTGTTCAAGGATTGCACCGTCGTGCTCAAGGATCGCAGCCGTCGTGTTCAAGGATTGTGCCATCGTGTTTAAGGATCGTACCGTCGTGCTGGCGAGGTTCGAAAGATCGGAAAAGAAAAAAAACTGCATGGGTGTCAGAGGGGCACCTGTCGAACTCCCCGACTCTTCGTCTCCTCCTGGCTCAGACGACTCCTTATGGTAAACAAAACTTCAGTATTTATTCTGGCTACTTCCAAGTGTCCCTGATTTTCATCGTGGAGTAGAAAAGTTCCAGAAGTGTTCTACAAACACTTTATATGCAGAACCTTTTCACCGAGGGATCCGATTCTCTTCCTCGGTAATCTAGGCGTTCGAACCGCCGGACAAAAATTGAACTGTAAAAGCTTTTGACATTGAGAGTAATTATTCTGGATCATATAGTAAGTTTTGGGTGTTTTAAACCTATTTATCTTCATATCTAGTTAGCGACAACGTCCGGGTTAAAACAGGGGAGCGACACGCGGATCCTGCCACCTGAATGGGTCGTACCTTCGTCCTCATGGGTCGTACCGTCGTACTCAGTGGTCAGTACCGTTGTACTCAAGGGTCGTACCTTCGTGGCCAGTTGATTTTGAATCCGTGTTCCGCGCTCCCAAATGGTGTCTGCATTCTAACTGACCAGGTACAATATATATATATATATATATATATATATATATATATATATATATATATATATATATATATATATATATATATATATATATATATATATTTTCTGTGTTGTAGATATAGAAAAGTATGGTTGTATAAGGACCTTTGGTAGCTCAAAATTTGATCAGTGTTTCTGTAAATACCTGTATCTCCCCTCCTCCCTTTTTTTATTCTAACTGGAGAAAAAGTTTCATAACTCAAGAATCACAATGCGTTGCTACCTTCTGGTTGGCCACGTAGGCCTGCGGATCGCTGCCACGAACAGCCCGGCGACTCGGAGGACAGTTAGGGTAAGTGGGTTCCATGTTGGGTCAGCAGGGAAGACGTCGCTAGTCCCAAACATCATCAGACAGACAGACGGACGAATTTCTGAGCTGAGGAACTCTGGGACGTGACGTGTTGGCAAGGTAAGGTTAGTGTGTGTGTGTCAGGTTGAGATTCAGGTTTAACTTTATATCTTTTTTAAAGGTTTATCTATTATGGTTTATGGGGTTTAAGCCTCTTTGTGTTGCTATTTGTTCTGTTGGTTTGTTTACCACTGCCCCCTGTGTTATTGTGTTTGTTTTTTTATGTTTTCATTGTAGGTTATCTGCCGCGTTTTCCTTAGAATTTTTTCTTATTGTGGTGGTTCTTTGTTGTGTTTATTTAGATTGTGTTCAGTTACTGTATTTTGTAGTGTGGTATTCGTCCTGTACAGGTGTTCAGTAGCTATAAAACGCGTCTCTGTCTTCCTACGTGGTAGTGTATTATCATTAGTTTGTGTGGTTTATAGTTTAGCTGTGGTACCCCACACGGGATATGTCGCTTAGCTGTGGTATGTTCCCATCCCTGGATGTGTCGGGTTAAGCTCTCATATGTCCCCATAAAGAATGTGTGGCGCTGCCCCAACAAATTGGTCCCTTTGGGCAAAAGCGAAAAGAAAAAAACAGATAAAAAGAGATAACCCCGCGAGCTCTGTTTTTTTTTTCCCCTTACCTAGCTACCCAACTTAGCTTTGATGTTATATAATTGGGTTTTCCTGCTCATAGTGAACTCTGCCAGGTTCACTTTATGTTTATACCCTACATTAAGCCACCCCTCTCCTCCCCCCCAACCCAAACCCTCAACCCCAAACTTATGAAATTACCACTTTTTTTTTCCCCCCCCTCCTCTTTGCCCTCAACATTGTCCTGTCTCTATACAAAGAGAAGGGTTTGACGTCAGGCCCTGGGGCAGTGTTCTGTGCAACATTCTTCTGTAGGGTGAAGCAGGGTTAGTTTCAACAATGGGGCCTGCGTATTTGTCGACGGGCCTATTTGCATGTATCCATATGCATGTGTATGGGAGGCAGGGAGACGTCCGCGTGGTGGTATGTAAGTGGTAGGTCTTGGTTGTGGTAGGTGGTGGTGTTAGTGGGTAGTGGTGGTGGTAGGTGAAAGGTGGGGGTTAGGGAGGGATGGTGGGTTGTGTGGTGGTGATGGTGATAGGTTGGAGATGAGGGAGTGATGGTGGGTTGTGTTGTGGTGGTGGTGATAGGTGTGGGTCAGGACGTGTTGGTGGGTTGTGTGGCGACGATGGCCGTGTGATGGTGATGACGATGCCTCTGTTGATGTATCGCCTGTTAATGCAGCAGGGGGATGCGGCTATTGATTGATGTCCGTAGAGTGATGCAACTGTTGATGATGTATGAACTACCTCGCGTGTTGATGATGGGGGTGTTACCGTGTCACCGATTCATTGCCGTAAACATTGATGTTCATCTTGGCGTTCCGTTGACCGCTGTACCATTGATGCCACTGTTGATGTTCCATCATCAGCGACTGCAGCAGTTGATGCTGCGTTGTCTGATCTTATCCGGCCAGGCAGGCGGGCTGGTACCACTGCCTCGTGACCCGTCGGGTGGTAAACCCGACGGGTCAACTGGCGGGGGGGGGGGGTCACTGTCACCCGGGTCATGGCCCCGGGTGGCCAGGTTAGGGTCATCCAAGTCAGGGCCTCGGGAGGGCAGCCGACTGCGGTCCATGTCTCTTTGGCTGTTGGCAGATCCCTCCCGCACACCTCCATCTCCCTCATATATATCTCGCTAATTACTCTCATTTATCTTCCTCTCTCTCTACGTTACTAATGACGTAAGATCTGTCATCTCTCGTGGTCTCTGACGTCGCCATCACCTCCTATGTTAACCTCTACCTGTGGCTTGGTCCCACACCCAGATGTGAGGGTACAAGACATCCCAGTCCATCGTAAGGTATGATAATGTAAGGTTCCAGACCCAGCTGTAGGGGTAAAAGACTTAGGAAACTTATCGTAAAATGTACGTAATGTAAGATAAGGTATACGCACGGTAAGGTAAGGTAGACTGTAGGTAGAGTAAAAAAACGCTATGCGTAAAATAAGCTGGAAAATATTAGTATGGGTTCCCCCACATTGATCTGAGGGGTGCATGATGAAAAATGACGCTTTAGCCAAACTTGCCCATGATAAAGAGGATGTAGGAGTCAGTAGTGAGTTTTTGATTAAAAGTCTTAAAACCTGTAATGAGTCAGGAAGTAAAAGATGAATGAGAAACATGCAGACGACTACAAGGAAGGACATGTCATCCGTTTTCCATAACAATGAAATGTGTCAAGTAAAACATGATTGTGGTGGAAGCAACAACATTTAGCTGACTGTGAGGTGTTGTCATTGGTAGAGGAAGACGAGCCTGTGGCAGCTACTGGCGCTTTTAGTCCATATCTGAAGATGTTGATCATGTGAACTTTGAAGATTATGGCTGGAGCTATGACTCATACGTGTCCAGGTCACTGTGTCGTAGAATGTGAAAAGATAGAACCTCACTAGAGCAGGTCCAAACAACACCTGCGAGAAATGTCACAACATCCTTGTTGTTAACAGTGAGATAACTGAAAGCTGAAATTTGTTACCCACACTTTGCATGTAGCGGATGGAATCGTTTTGTGGAAGCCTGTAAGCTTAAGTAACGACCCAACCTTGTAACGATGAATGTAATAATTATCTGGCCACTTTGTGACTCTTATGTAATCCTTTTGCGCTACCGCACAAGGAATGAACATGGGGTACACTGTAAAGTAAGAAGCAGTTGATAACGGCAAATGGATGAATAGATATGTAAATAAGCAAACGAATAAGTAGGTACATAGATCAGTAAATAAATAAATCACATTCTGGAGCCGGTGACCCTCGGGAGAGAGAGAGAGAGAGAGAGAGAGAGAGAGAGAGAGAGAGAGAGAGAGAGAGAGAGAGAGAGAGAGAGAGAGAATGTCAGTATGGGGTCCAGTTTCGACTTGGCTTTAGCTCCCTTTTATAGGAGCTGATTCATCAGACTGTTTGTACCCCCGGAGAGTGCGTCCATTTTCGTCCGGGTACATCAGATACTTGTACACAAACTGGCCTGTTATATTGTCGAGTCCCTGGTGGTGCAGGTGCCGTGCTGGGGGGCGTGTCAGGAGGTGGGGGGGGGGCAGTCCCGGGCCATCTTTATGACCACCCTGGGGACACTAGTTCTCGAAAACATCCCAGCGAACAGATGTAGTCTCACCTCAATGTATTATACAATGTGTAGTTGTTAGTGAGGGTACTGTATGTATATATGTATGCATGTATGTATGTTCAAAGTAAAGTAGATCACGAAGGAATAGTCACCTTTGCAAAATCTAGCGTCGCCACTGTTCCACGATCTCACCCTAAGGGAACTGTACTTGATCGCTGCCCCAGGGAAGTGTGCTTGCTCCCCAGCTGTTCCTTATATCTGACATTGAGAGCAATGCGCAGTAGAACCACATATCATCCGTTTCAAACGACATCAGAGTTAGAGTGACGTCCCATCGATTGAGAACACTGGAAACCTCCAGGTAGACCTTACGCATGTGTTCAGGCGGGTCCCTGCAGGTAACGTGTAGTTCATCGTAGAAAATCTACACCTCCGCTGCGGAAGGCCGGAAGGATGGAAGGAAGGAAGGAAGGCACTGCGAATGCAGGAAGGAAATTGGAACTACAGGTACGGTAGAGCGACGCATGAGCAGTCATGTCCAATGCCATTTTTTTTTTTTTTGGAAAGCAACGAAGATTGGTCGAGTCCACGAAGGTAACTAGTCCTCCGTCCTCCAAGGCAAGATGAGGACATGATAATGCCATTCCTCTCCCTTTAATTCGTCTGAAAGTCTCAGTGGAACGGTAGCATTGATTGTCGTTATCTGATCCCCTGGATCTGGTCTGTCGTGTCACTTTTGATATGAAGTTTGATTGATGTTTTCTGCCTCTTTAGCGCAAGGTAGATGACGGGGCAGACTCACGCGGCGTTCGCAGGTATGACCAGACCTGTGCCTTATGATCGCCAGCGTCAAGAAGAGACGCATTTCGTTTGGGTATATGATATCCTCTTGTGCCTTCGACCCTTCCGTGAGATTCGAAGATGTAGACCAATGGCCCAGCCGAACACCTGGACACTGAACCTTCGTGCTACCGTTTTCTACTGCATAATTAGAATGATTTGGAAGCATAGAGGATTTCCACCGACTTTGGTGTTATTACTTTGTCCATCTCTGCATTTTTTTTTTTCAGGCCGTAGATGAGTATTTATGTTTCTCGTTTGTTCTCTTATATCACGGACAGCCTCGAAAGGACCCAGTGGTCTGCTGCTCTTTGTATCGCTTTGTATTCCATTGTACCAATTGTCAGTTCGGGTTCAGAGACGCAGCCAAATCGTGCACAGTACATTGAGTACGACCTCCACTGTGGGGTAGCACAAGTGGAATTCTGCCCCGTCGATCTCTCTCTCTCTCTCTCTCTCTCTCTCTCTCTCTCTCTCTCTCTCTCTCTCTCTCTCTCTCTCTCTCTCTTGCACTCCCTGGTGGCGAATTTTTGCGCCTGACTTCGGCAGCGAACTCAGTTCTCCCCCTCCTGAGTTCGAGGTCTGAGATCGAGTCGCGCTGACCCATCGAGGTCCTCACTGCTGTCTTCTGCCGGAGTTCCCAGTCACAAAGCCCTGCTGAACCATGCTGAATTTCAGTCAGACTTCGGGAGACCGATGGCTTCAGTCGCTGATGGATGGAATTCGACAGGATCTCGCAGAGGAGGTGGTGAACTGGAATTCCAGCACCAGACATGCAGGTGTCCAGAACAGACAGACAGACAGACACGCAACTTCTCATTCTGGTGACTTGCTCTGTCAACTCGTACTGGATGTTGAGGTGACTTCGTCAGAGATGGTGACTACGAAGGCTTGCCTGCAGCTTGCTGCTGGGCCGCGCGCGGCCTCGAGCAGCCTGGCTGGGCAGAGAGAGAGAGAGAGAGAGAGAGAGAGAGAGAGAGAGAGAGAGAGAGGCAGCAAGACGGTAGCCTCGTCTTAGAGTACTTGGGGGCGAAGGAGAAGACCTCCGAAACCATCGTAGGGTCATTAGCAAGGCAATCCTCACCTCACCATACAGTATTATCATCCCAGTTGATAACAAACACACCCACAAGTCAAACAGCATTATATCCCAAACATTATTTTACAGTTTTCCATCCTTCTCTTTTTTTTCCCTGTGTGGTATTATTGAACTGTGGTGATCAGAGTGGGTGAGATCACCCGTCCTAATCTCGGCTCGCCTCACCGTGAGCCCAGTACGTTGGTTGGCTCATATATCCTGAACGTGACTTTCCGCTCATCGACTTCGCCAATTCATGGCATTTTTTTTTTTTTATTTAAACGCTCGTTGCCAGGTTTGCTTGCTCTCGTACACGTAATATTTCGCCAGAAGTTTGAAATTTCAGTCGACGCTTCTGAACGAAATGATATTGGCTGGTAATCACATATATGTATAGTTGGTCGCTCATGTAATTACTCGTGATTACATGGATGATCTTTAGGGTAATTGTGAACGCGTACCTTTGCGCTGCGTGTTGCACGCGTACCTTTGTGCCGCGTGTTCTGAACTTTT